>NW_023254439.1:0-8859 GCF_002007445.2 Ailuropoda melanoleuca | reverse complement strand
GTGAGACAGGAATCCATCAAAATTCTAGAGGAGAACATAGGCAACAACTTCTATGACATCGGCCAGTGCAAAGCTTTCTTTCCCCACCCAGCCCCTGCACCTCAGCTTATGAATGGGCTTGGGTGTGAGATGCAAATCCAGAGTGACACAGCACATTCCCCAAGCTAGGCTGGGCCTGGCCTTCCTGCCCAATTCAGGGCCCCTGATGAGCCGTTCCTGGCCCCGGGTACGAGGGAGCCAGGGAGCCGGTGGGGTGGAGGTTGTCCCAACTCCGGCTGCATTCACACCCACTTTCTCCTTCCTCCATCCGTCCATCTCTTTGCTCCCAACGCCCATTGGCAAGAAGTATGATTTATCTGTTTCGGCTTTCTCTGCACCCCTGGCCATTTTGGGGCTCCTCTTCTCCCAGTTTCACACTTTGGGGTGAAAGGGAGCCGAGAAAACAAAAACCCCAAACAACCCAGTGACACGGTGAGAAGCATCTGTGAATTCTACTTAAGTTTCTTTAAAGGGAACGAAAACAATCCAAGCCCTTTTGGTCTGGCCAGCGGGGATTGCCTTGTGTCCCCCAAGGGGGCTGCATCCCACCGAGGCTGGGTTGGTGGTGCTCTGGGGCCTGGTTATGGGAAGGGTGGCCCTGCCGGCGCATTACAAATGTAGAGTCTCCGGCCCCACTCCAGACCTCCCGAATCAGCATCTCCATCTTAACAAGCTCCCCAGGTGACGGGGGTGCAGATTAAAATATCTGGGCGAAGTCTGCCGTGGTTGCTTGGTTGGTTTTACGTTTTCTAGGCCACTCACTGAGACAGGGCCGATGGCCACGGGCTTGGATGTCGTGGTGACTGAAACTGCTGTAAAGTTTTAGACGCTTCCTCTCAGGGCCCGTACTCAGCTCCTCGGGGATGAAGACAGCAAACAGTTGGTGGCGCCACCCTAGTCCTGGTGGGGCCGCAGCCTGGGCAGTGCAGGGGCGGAAAGCACAGGTGCCCGAGCCACTGGGAACCGTGTGTCAGAATGCGTGTGCTCAGAGTGTGCACATCCAGAGAAATGTCCCTCTTCTCAGAAGCATCAGGATTGCAAAGAGGGCTGTGACATCAAAGTGGCGAGGCATCATCACCTTTAGAAAGGCACCACCGACGTGCTCGGGACACTGGCTTTCCCTGAGCTGACTGTGGGCTTCATTCTGAAACATGGGAGAATGGACTGGCCAGTACAGTGCATGACCGTGTTTGATCCGTACAGACAGGCGGACAGCCGTGCTGTGATGGTAGACAGGCCCCTAGTGTAGTGTATGAATATGCATGTGTGTATACAGTTGTGTGTGTGTAATTCTCTGTGTGTGTGTATGTCTGTAGAGAGAATGAGAAATATCCTTCCAATCTGAATATTGCCTAAACTTTTGCCATGAAGACATATCTCTTTGTTGTCAGACCGTCTTCTATTAAAATAACAGAGCCCTGCCTGGGCAGGTAAACATGCGAGGCTCTCAATATTGATGTCCTGGTATAAAGTAAGTGAATCAAACACTCTCTGGGTAGTTTAACTCTGAGTTGACTCCTTTTCTATTTCAAGGTTTTCCTGGAAAACAGTAGTAAAGCAAAGCTGTTGCTTTATTCGTCTCAAAAATGTACCCCCTCTCTGTGGAGTCCCCAGGTCCGGCGGCTCGGCCGTTCATTGCCCGCCTCATGTGTTGCAGGGACCGGCAGCAATGCCTGCTACATGGAAGAAATGAAGAATGTCGAGATGCTGGAGGGGAATGACGGGCGCATGTGTATCAACATGGAGTGGGGTGCCTTTGGGGACAACGGGTGTCTAGATGATATCAGAACACTCTATGACAGACTGGTGGATGAATATTCTCTAAACGCTGGGAAACAAAGGTAACTCTGCCTGGTGGACGAGGACATGTATGGGAGTCAGGATGGTGAGGGTGGAAGGCTGTGTTCTGCCTGTTAAAATAGAAGTTTCTAGTAGAAGTGGAGTCGGACAGAGGCTTAGAGACTAGTCCCCCAGGTTGCCTCCTGACCTTTGCTTCTGGCTCAAGGAGAGCAGAGAACCAGGAGGATGGGCCCTCCCGCCATCATACACGTGGGCCCAGGTTGAGGTCCTGGCCAGGTGCCTCTTCCGCCCAGGAGTCTGCCCAGAGGACAGGGTGGCAGCGGCCACGGCACTTCCCTCAGTGACCGTGTTCATTCTGGAACATTCTGGTTTTTCCACTGCTCTATGTTTCTTCCCCCTCAGACTAATAGAAACCTCTTGGTCAGCAGGTTTTTGTTTTGTTTGGTGGAAGTAAAACACACTTGACCTGCAGTTGTCAGAGGACATGGTGACTTAAGATGTGGCCAGCGGGGGCTTCTGTTCCTCGTCCCCCAGCCTTCTGCACCACCTCATGGCTGTTTGGAGCCTGGGTCCCAGACACCCTGCCTGAGATGGCAGTGTCTGTCCTTCCTGCAGACAGACAGAGGACTCCTTGTCTTGGGCTCCCAGGACTCAGGCCGTCCTCTGCCGTCACCGGGATGGGTTGGTCCAAGCCGTGTCCCCAGGAGCAGCAAGAAGCACTGGAGGGACCGCACTTCCCAAATAAGCTTTGTTCCCCAGCCACCCTCAAGATCTCTGCCTTTTCCAGATACACCTACGCTGTTATTTACTTAATGGTTTTCTCTAAGTCAGCTTCTATTTTTGACTTAAATTTAACAGGGGAGAAACAAGGGGAAACCAGTATTATTGTAAACAGATGATAATCATAAAATGAATATAGCAAAGATGGGCATCCCTTGAGTCTGGCTCCTGTTCCCTGCGAGAGGCTCTAAGCGAGGACCCCGTTGGTTGGCAGGGAGGCAGCAGGCGCTGGGAGGGGTTAGAGTGCCATCGGCACTCCACCGAGCTGGTGTCCTTGACGGTGTGAGAAGGACAGGATGGGAACCAGTAATAACAGCGCAATCTCATGTTTTGTTTTCTGTGGAACACCTGGAATCTTTTGGAGGGTCCAGTGGACTCTTCCCAGCCTGGGGCCCCGGAGACGTGAGTGTGGCGAGGGCCACAGTGAGAACTCCCAGGAACAGGTCGCCCTCACTAGCCCATCAGCTGCCTGAACCCTCCAGCCTGGGGGGCTTCCTCGCCGTGCTAGGGGCTTGACCAGTACTCGGGGCTTTTTCAGAACCTTCCAGAAACCTAGTGGGAAGTTTCCCCTCATTGTCTTCTTGTCCCCTTAAGACTCAGACCAGTTGTTTGCTTATTCTGCAGATATTTACTGAGCACTTGATTGAGAGCCTAGCGCTGGGCCGAGCTAGACCCTGGGCCTCAAAGCTGAGCGGGACATAGGTTCCAGCCTCTCCAGGCTTCTGCTGCCGGGCCAAGAGAGGCAGTGTGCCTGTGTGCCTTGTGATGGGCAACAGAGGGTGTATGGGAGCCTGAGAGAGGCAGGTAAAACCCGTCGGGGGGGAGGAGGACAGGCCTCTTCGAAGAGAGTTTTGAGCGGAGAGCCGGAGTAGGGTTCTGCTGGGCCAAGGCAGGAGGGAGCTGGTCCAGCGGTTAGATGTGAGCGCCGGTGATGTCGCTTCTGATCCTGGGGAGGGTTAAGGATCCCTCCGCCCTTCCTGGCCTCCCTCTGCTCTGCTGAAGAGCCCAGGGCTGGGTGTGCAGGCTAGTGATGCCCCCCAGGGGCAGAAAAACGCCCGGGGCTACCGGGAGACCAAAGGTTTCACCTAGACACCAGCCTGTGCTCCTCTTGCAGGTACGAGAAAATGATTAGCGGTATGTACCTGGGTGAGATCGTCCGCAACATCTTGATCGACTTCACCAAGAAGGGCTTCCTCTTCCGAGGGCAGATCTCCGAGACGCTGAAGACCCGGGGCATCTTTCAGACCAAATACCTTTCCCAGATTGAGAGGTGAGTGATGAGGGGCGCCCCGCAGGCCTGCTAGAGGTCCGTGTGGTTGGCAGGGGCGGGGTCGTGATGGGCCTGGACTCACCCCCCTGGACACTTGTCATTTGTGAGGGTTTTCCCCTCTGGAGTGTAGGCCCTGAGCAGCTACAAACTGGAGTCAGAATTTTATCGTAAATGATTTTCCTTCATTCTTTACGTCGGAGCCTCATGTGTGTTTGTTGGGAGTCAGGTGTATAGGTCGTATGGACTCCATTTCAGGATAAAGGTGCATCACAGATACTTGTGTGGAAGGGCGCCGAGTCCCGTAGAGCCAAGAGCCGTAGGTCTAGTCCCGCCCACATTCATCTGAAAGGCAGCCTGGGATCGGGCTGCGTGGTCTCCCAGGAAGTGCGCCCCACGGCAAGTCGCTTTGTCTCCCTCCGGTTTCCTCTTGCGCAGCGATCGCGTCCTCCCTGCCTTTGCCGTCGTCCCTGCTGAGCTGCGAGAGGGGGTGCAGGGTGCTCTGCAGAAGCAAAAACGGCCTTGGTTTTAGGACGGTTGTGAAAGCTGGGCGCCTGGCCGGCTCGGTCGGAGAGCACGCAGCTCCTGATCTCAGGGTTGTGAGTTCGAGCCCCATGCTGGGTGTAGAGGTTACTTAAAAAAAATAACAACTTAAAAAATAGATAAATTAATAAAAATAAACTAATAAACATTGTTTTGGCAGAAGGAAGCCCCCACAATCCTACTCATGGTAAATACGGTGGTTTGGGGCTGGTCGCCTGGCATCAGCTCCCAGGTTGCTCTGCGGGGCCGCACTTCATCCCGCCTTCTGGCTTTTGTCCACCGCAGTGACCGATTAGCGCTGCTCCAGGTCCGGGCCATCCTCCAGCAGCTGGGCCTGAACAGCACCTGTGACGACAGTATCCTGGTCAAGACTGTGTGCGGGGTGGTGTCCAAGAGGGCCGCGCAGCTGTGTGGTGCGGGCATGGCTGCCGTGGTGGATAAGATCCGAGAGAACAGAGGGCTGGACCACCTCAACGTGACTGTGGGGGTGGATGGAACACTCTACAAGCTTCATCCGCAGTGAGTGGGGCTTCCGCTTGGATGGGCAGGGCGCCCTGGGCTGCTGAGGTCCCTTGATGGGTTATGGGACACCAGGCTGTGAGTCGCACCAGGAGAATTCCTTACCAGGACACAGCCGACCCGAAGGCTGTGCGTTCAGGGACTGGGCCTTGTCTGGGACCAGCTGATGAGCTGCTTTGAAGTTTAACTGAGATCCTTGGAGAGGAGTGGCTTCACTTGGTTCAGCTCACACCAGTGGCATAGATGGCCCTCTCCCCAGTCCTCCTGAGCCCCCCTTAGGTCAGGCAGAGTCTGAGGGAAGGGTGGGTGTGCCCTTACCCATCCGCCTGGGTAGCAGCAGCCTGGCCAGGAGGCTGTGTTTGGTGAGTGGGGAGAGGGAGTGAAGGACGGAGGGAGGAGGACGCCTTGTCTTGTTCACCTGCTAAATCAGTTTCTCAAGAGGCTTGCAAGGCAGGAAGAGGGGTGGGGAGTGGCCTCCTTATGGGCAAGGGTCTGACACTCTGTGCTGAAGGGGGATATTTGGCCCCACCTGCCCTTTCATTGACCACATATCCCAAAGCTTGGCTCTTATGAATAGAGTGACCCTATTATTTACTGTCTAAGCTGGGGTGCTTTTGCCAGTGAAGAGAGTGCCGCTGATAATTAACACCGGGACCATCCCTGGTAAACTGGGCCATAATGTCACTCTCCTGAAAAGCCGCCTCACCCAAATCAGCGTAGGCATCAGCTGCTTACCTCGTGGCCACGGCTGGGGAGGGAGCCAAGTGCCCTGCCCCACCTGCTCCTGTCTCTCCGCCTTCATAGCTGTCCTCTTCGTCACCTGGGGCAGCACGCTAGTGTGGCTGGGAGCTAGGTTTTGGAGCCATACGCACTTGGATCCAATCCCTGCACCAGCATTTGGAAGCTGTGCCCAGGTGCTCAGCGGCCAAGTGTCCTCTTCCTCACGGGCTGACGGCCGCAGGCAGGACGGAGAGTTAGGATAGAAGGTGTGGGCCAGGCTCTAGCAGGGCTCTGATGTCAGTGTCCCCTCTGAGAGCTCCGTTGCCCTGAGCTGCTTCAGCCTGGCCCTGTCTCACTGCCAGCACACAGCGTGGGAACCTAGAGTCACTGGTCACTGAGGGATTCTCTCTCCCGGGGCCTGCTGCTCTTGGCTTTGGAGGCCAGGTGTTGGCCATGGACAGTGACGGGCTGGGGATCTCAGGGGGCCGCAGCTGAACTGACCTGGTGCTGGGCCACACCCAGGCCCTAGCACCCTTCTTGGTATCCAGTCCCCCAGACGCCTCGGGCTCGGGAATGGGTGTGTCTGAGTGCGTTATTCCTGACCTGATCCTGATAAACCGTCCAGTCTCTTCTATTTGGATTCTCAGCTCTTCCTCCCTGCCGAAAACTGAGGCTGTAGGATGGGCAGCAGATCTGGTGTCCCCCCAACCCTTCTCAAGCAGCCCCATGTCATCAGGGTCCTGAGGTGTCCTTGCGTGGGCCAGGCGTCTCTTCTCATGTTCTCCACTCACCCTCCCCCTCCGTGTGTTGTCTTTCTCAGCTTCTCCAGAATCATGTACCAAACCGTGAAGGAACTGTCACCAAAATGTAACGTGTCCTTCCTCCTGTCCGAAGACGGTAGCGGCAAGGGGGCCGCCCTCATCACGGCGGTGGGCGTCCGGCTCCGGGAAGAGACGAGCAGCTAAGGGTACCGGCCCCCTGGCCTGCTGCCCCTCCGGCACGTCTCTCTAAGGGCGGCCACCCCCGTCCCTCCCAGCGAGCTGGGCCGGGAGCCACCGGGGCCAGAGCCCGCCACCGCCGCAGCGGGGAGGGGACGCAAGCCAACTAATGGCGCATAACGTAGGGTACAAAATAGAGCGTGTGCTGTCGATAATCCCTCCCCACTCCGGCCCCTCCTCACCTGCCCTGCCACTCTGCATGGTCTGATTTCAACCTGGTCGTCCTCTCCCCACGTGTGAAGTTTAGTGGCGCCCATTTCCAGTTTCTGCATTCGTCTGACAAATTATTTATTGGCCCAAGATGAAAAGTCACGCCATCTGACAGGCCTTATGGGCCTCTGCAGCCCGTCCTTGGGGACACAGCCCCCGTGTGAAATGTATTATCACCAGCAGACACTGCCGGGACTCCTCCTCCCAGGGGCATCTTAGCGGCTTCCTCCCATCCCAGCCCCCACTGCTGTCTGGCGTCCCGAGGTTCCCACCGAGATGTGTCCATGCCACTGAATCGTGTGTCCGTGGAACTGGTCTGAGCCACGTTGTGACAGTCTTGCTTTCTGTCTGTCTTGGGGGTGGGGGGAGGTGGGCAGTTCTGCGGGAAAGTGTCTTGTCTCCATTTGGGTAAAAGGAACAAAACCAACAAACAGTACCCTCAGTGGAATTCCCCATTGCTTTTGTGAGCCATGTTGTATGACCTAGTAAACTTTGTACCAATTCAAAGCCCCCGAGTGATGCCTGCTGGCTGGAGGGGGGGAGGCCATGCGGGGATGCCATGAACACCAAGCCCTGGGGAGTCTGGGTTGGGGGGAGAGTTTGAAATGAAGCCCCAGCCTTTGTTTAGTACCATAACTTCTCTGTTCTCTGCAGAGTGTCACCGAACTAGCCTCTGACCTTGTTTTCCAGCTCCCGGCCGGCCGGTTCCCTGCTGGAGCCGCGGGGTGCCCCCCACCAGCACCTCTAAGAAGGTAAAGCGGTGGAAGGCCTCTGGGCTCCCAGGGGCTGTTTGGGTTTAATGAGAAGACAGCGCCGCATTGGCTGTCCCCACCACTGTCCCCAAGTAGACCCTTCATCACCGTCCGCCAAATCCAAGGGAACAGAGGGCGTAGACCCCTGCTCTAACATGGATGGAGCAGGTCGTCCTCTCCCATTCCGTAGGAAACCGCTCCTCACCTGACCCTTTCATCCCTGCCCCACCTCAACCCTGAGCCTGCTGTTCCCGCCACGGCCCGCCCGTGGCTCCCCCATCAGCCTATGCAGTTTAAGGCTGGAATCCCTTGACTGGGCACCAGCATCTCCGTGGGGAACACACATAGCATTAAACTCTCCCGCTGTGCAGTTACTGTGCCACGTGGTCCTTCTGGAGGGGTGATGGGGCGTGCAGGGGGAGGTGGCGAGCAGGGAGAGGTGCATCCTTGGGGTGGACCAGGCCAGGCTTGGAGCTCTCTGGGAGTCGAGATGGTTGGCGTTCCCTGCCCGCCACCTTCTCGCTGCTGGAGTGAGGGTGACCGCCGCTGCCTGCCCCTGAGACACCCGTGTAACACGGCCGGCTTGGTGGGGCTACAGATCACGCCCGCTGGTTATTCAGCACTTCATGCTCATTCCTAGGCCTCACTTCAGTCTTCCTCGCAGCATCCCTGTGAGGCAGTTTTGTCACTGGGAGAAGAAGAGGCGGAGGGTCAGAGTGACTTGTCCGAGGCAACACAGCTGAGGCTCCTGTTGACTCTTACCCGCCACCATCTACCTTGAGCTGGGTCTGAGCTCAGATGCCAAAGCAGAGAAGCACCAGGTCGACTCACAGGTGCAGGGCTTTGCAAAATAAGCAGCTCCCTCCCTGTGTCTTTAGCCTGGTAATAAATCCGTACCATGGCTGGGTGCTGTCCACTGGTGTGTTCTCTTTGGTTTAACCAATATTTATAAAAATGGGAGCCAAAATAACAAGTCTGGAAATCTCACAAATTTGGATTTCTGGTGTGTCTTGAAAGATCTGGAAGGTCTGGCAATGGTGGGTGCCCATTACCTCATGACAACATTTGTACAGAGCTGGTCAGCTGCTGTCCGCTTTGGATGCGTGCACCCTGCAGTTCCCACTGCTCCCTGTGACCCCAGCGCTGGGAGTCAGTCATGAAGCTGTATGTCCCGGGAAGGCGTCTGAGCTTGCGGCTCCTGGACTGGATACGTGTTAGCGCACACTGTCTT
>NW_023254438.1:0-8650 GCF_002007445.2 Ailuropoda melanoleuca | reverse complement strand
GGGGGGAGAAAGCCGCAAGTGCAGGAATCAAGCACACACCTGCTCGCTGAGCCGTCTCCCGGAAAAAACGAGAACGCCTCCCTGTAATGCCAGAGTTTAAGAAGAGAAATCTCTTCAGAAAGGAGAACTCAAAAGAAAGAAAGGGAAAGAGAAAGCAATGGGGCAAGAAAGTTCACGCCCCCAAACTGAATTTCAAACCACCACCACAGGGCACTACCCAGCTGAGAAAAGGCAAGAGGAAAACCTATTCCCCCGACAATAGAACCCCAGCCCTCCGGACAAACAGGAACACAGACGCACAGGTGGGGGACCTGGAGCGGAAGCGTGAAGGAGAGCACAAAACTCGGGGCACAGTCTCTAAGAGCAAAAGACAGCCTGAGGAAGGGGTGCCCGGGAGCCGGCTCTGCTGCTGCACCTGCCTGGTGTCTGAAGGATGAGCCTTCCTAGTTCTGCCTCTGAGAGCTTTGCAAATGAGACGGAAATGAGCTTGCAGTGAGACTTGGGATGCACTGAGGACAGGCGCTAATGGCAATTATTTAGTTTTAATAACTGGGTAATTGCTGACCAGACCAGAAGAGGCCAAAAGGCCAATGCCTTTGCTTTGCCAAGGAAACCAAGGGTTAGGTGTTAACTGCATAAAATTAAGTGGGCTGCTGCCCTGGTCACTTGTAATTGGGCTGTGCTGCCACATGATGTGGGGACAGACCATTTGGGTCAGGGGGCCTCTGGCAGACCCACCTGGACAAAGCAGGCACAAACTTTTGTGAGCTGTAACTGGGCCAAAAAAAAACAAACAAACAAACAAACAACCTTTAACTTGGACAACAGCAGCTGTTCAGTGCTGGAGTGGGTGAGGTGTCTGAAGATAATGGTTGATCTTGAACGTGGCTACAGAGCTTCCAATCTCAGGAAAAGCCAAGTGACTACCCCAGGGGGGTCCTAAAAGCAGGCGGAACTGTTAAGAGGTCACGTCCTTAGCACTCAGTCCCAGAATCACTTATCTGAAAGTCGGGAAGATTTCCCCAGGCACCAGCACCAAGCGTGAACACTCATGATCCCAGCCAATGAGCTGCAGCCCCTGGTGAAGCGAGGTACTTAACCTCCTAAGGGATTTGCATGGAAAACATCACCCTGACCCGTGCCAGATGGTCGATGCCCTGTGAGGTCCACTCTGATTCCACAGGCAGCCTCCAGTCTGCGTGCTCACTCCAGCCTCAGACCCTTCGCTCTGGCTTCTTCCACTTCTGGATGATTTCTCCTCTGCCACTCAAACCCCACCTGGTACCTTCCAAGCTCCACCTGACCCCACCCTTACCCTGCCAAGAAAGGCTGTTTATGAAGAAGGTGCTGAGTGAGCATTCCTGCCCTGCACAGTTATCTACCCCTGCTGCACTAGAGATCATCCAGTCCAATATTATAGATAAAAATACACCAAGGCCCAGGCAGGTTACTTGGCTTATCCAGACATTCTTTGGCTAATTTCAGTTTCACGTAACAGACTCTCATCTGTCCAATAGGCTGTATGTTTCTGAAAGACAGAGCTCCTCTATTTTTCCATATGTTAATCTTCTATATACCCCCATAGTAGTTAACACAGGACCAGACAGAAGTAGATCCTTAATAAATATCTGTCCATTATTGGATACTTTCCTCTGTGGTTTATTAATTACCGAATCCAACAATAGTACTGTGGAGCTCAGAATAACTTTGGCTTCCTCTAACTACACTGATGAGGAGCCACGTAATAACCTAATAATTTTATAGACAAGCACACGACTCTGGCTGGTGTCCTGCATGTAGCAGGTGAAGGGACTGGTCCTTCACCCTTATCCACACACTAACTGGGTGCACATTATTTGCTGGATTTGTGTAAGGGATGGCACTTGAGGGTCAAAAAAAGATAGTCCTTGTTCTTGAGTTTCAGTCTAATGGGACAGAAAGATAGCATCACAGAACACGATGACTCTGTGTGACAAGTGTGATGACAGAGAAAAGGCATAGTAGTATCATTCTCGATCATTAAAGGAAACTCCACCTCTCTCTCTTGACTCACCAACATGTTCCCCATGAACACACCATGATGGCTTGACTATTTGCCAAAGCCCCCAACACACCTCCACACACACTCTCCCTGCCCAAAATGTCTTCATTTCCATGTAAATCTCACTCATCTTTGCAACTCAAGTTTCAAGTTTAATTCTAAATCATTTATGATTATTCCTTTCACCCAGGCTCTTCCTTAACTACTGTACCACTTGCTTTCTGCAACAACATTTACTTGGTCTCTTATGGTATTTCTCGTCGAATTCTTATGCCCTTACTTAACTTTCATGCATTCTTGTTATTGATCTAAATTGTTAAATTCCTTAATGGTGGGTCCCGAATTCTCTTACCTAGAAAATTCACACATGGACAAGTCTCAGGAGCACAGCAGGTGGTCAATATAGCTCCTTGCAGAAGGACTGCATGAATGAGTGAATGAATGAATGTGCCCTATCAGTAGTCAGGTTTCAGTTGTTGTTCAACAATTCCAGATAAATTTGTCCTCTGGGTGTCTCTTCTCTTCCCCATTATACACTAACACACACAGACACATGATACTATTTTCAGTGAAACAGAATGAGTTCACCTGCAATGCATTAGCCACAGATCTCTGCTAAGATTAGCTAGGTTACTTCAATAGCACCTTTCCTAATTTAATTTTTTCTCTGGCATCCCCCCTCCAACCCACCCTGACTCCATCTGGACTTTTTTAGTGCTTGGGGAAAAGGAGAAAATGAGTAAAGCGAGCTGGCAGGAATGGGGTATAATTCTGCGGTTCAAACTGCCATCCACTAATGAGTGGAATAACTCTTTATTGACGCTAATAAACGAGATGCCGATACATGGGCATGGAGGTCAGGGCCCAGCCTGGTGGGGCCCCAGCAGGGACTGACTTCTGTAATCGGTTTTCAATCCCAAGCTACAAACAGGCTGGATGGGAATCATTCCCTGAGTAAATTTCCACGTCATAGCACAGCAAGCAAGGCCATGAGCCCTAACATTGTGCTCAACCACCAAGCCCAGGGAAGCTTCTATTTCAGTGTCTCTCTTGACATCTCCCAATACAGCACCTAAAGCCAGAAATGCCAGTGGATAACGGGTTTTCCTCCATTGTTTTGGACTTTGTCCAAACAAATCATCAAACCATCAAACAACCATCTGGTATTCTTACCATCAAACAAGTAAGAATAAGGGACTGGGTAAGAATAAGTGCACAGCAAAAGTCTCGCCCTCTACAAGGTTACGGTCAAAGGCAAGCCTTAAGGCAGAAGAACCCATGACCCAAATCTGGCCACACATCCAAATCACCTGCAGAGCTGGCCAACAACAGCTGGAGAGATTATGACTTAGCAGGTCTTGGGGGGTGGGGGGGGTTGGTCTGATCTGATGGTCTGATTTTTAACATGGGCCCCAGATGATTCGGAGGTAGCCAGCCCATATGACAGACTGATAGAAGCACTATGTCATATCAACCAAATTTAAATTTTAAAAAGAAATTAAAAAAAAATAAAGACGGTTTCTGTACAAAAAAATAAAAATAACAACATGTGCTCTTCACTGAGGAAGGCCTTGGTGGAAATCCCAGCGCCATTATTTATAGCAAACTGGGGCAAGTCACCTCACCTTTGGGTAAGAATAGCTTTTTCAAAGAGCTATTGTAGGAATTTAAGCACATGACCCAAAATAAGTAGCGCGGGGCCTGGCACGTGGTGGAAGTTTAGTAAACAGAAACTGCCCACAAATTGAAGTCCTACCTCCCAGACGGCCTAGCCCAGTCCACATTTCACTAAATCATATCAGGTCTATCAAATTAAGGCTCTATTTCAGGATGTAAATATGATTTAGTCATTGCACATACATAAATAATTAGGAATAAGTATACCTGGGGCTTCTGAAAATATGGTCACCATAATGGTGGCACAGAATTCCCTAGTTCCAAGTCAGCCTTGAACTTTTAGGTCACTGATCCCTAAAGAATATCACGATAATGCTGCCTCAGTCATAAAATGGTTCCACCATATAAAGCCCAAGGACAATGTCATATTAGAAGATAAGATCATGGACGAGGAAGTCCTTTGAAAACTCTACCCTAGAATAAGAAAGTATCTGTTAAAATCACATTTCCAGGGAACAGAGGGAAAACTATCAACAAAGCCACACATTAGGATCCTTCTTATACTTCTATTACCAAAGTTAATCATTCGTATAGTATTAGGAAATGGGCTTTGGGTTAAAGTTAAGTGTTGCTATCAGCAAAAACTTGCGTTCTTTCTGTTCTTGTTTTTACACCCATCTTATAGTCCGAGCATCCTTCAGAAGCCAGCCTTAATGGAAGCCGAGGCAAGACGTCAGCACACAAGTCCTCCTGACATGACCTGGCCCATCATTCTACATGGATGTAGATCACTTTTCCTTTTCTATTTCTTGGCAAGAAAATTTGCTAGTAAATACCATTTAACCTTTCTCAAACAGTGAAGGTGGCCCCGGTTCCATCCATCAAATGGATTCCTCACTCTTAATTTAAAATATTAGAAGGTGCCCTAGACCTTTTTCTGTGGGGGAGACCCACGCAAATCTTATTTGGACAGATTCCCCATGGTTGTCTAAAGTCAATGCCAGATTCTTAAAAGATACCTAGCCAGGTACAGCATTTAATTAAAAGACGGTCAGTCAATAGAGTAGACATACTCCTACTTGAGTAGTTAATTGTTAGAAAGAGTTTAATAAATTATTTTTGAAGCCAAAGTCCCTGTTTCCATGAAGATTTTTTATTTTTTCTTAAAACTCTCACTGAATTCCACCAGCAAACTCTTTCCAAGGTTGCTAAAGAGACAAAAACAAACATCTGTCTACAGGCATTCAAAATACATGGAAAATATTTAAACTTTCTATTTTAAGTCCAGAGTAATCATCTGAAACCCAACAGTAACTTCTGTATTATATACTGCCTCAGACCCCTCTTTGATCGTTGATTTTTTTTAAGATTTTTTTTATTTATTTGAGAAAGAGAGAGCATGAGCAAGGGGAGAGGCAGAGGGAGAGGGAGGAGCAGACTCCCCACTGAGCAGGGAGCCTGACATGGGGCTCAATCCCAGGACCGTGAGACCATGACCTGAGCCGAAGTTGGACATTTAACCAACTGAGCCATCCAGGTGTCCCTGGTAAACTTTGATTTTTTAGCAGGAAATATTCAGATGAGAGTAATTAATTTCATATCACAGACTCAAGCGCTGGTGAGAGGAGGTGATATTTCAGTGACTGAGCAGACAGAACAGCCATCACAATGGAACACACCTAACCTTAAGAGTTTATTCTCAAGAAAATGGAAGAAGCTAAATGAATCTGTGACCCAGCCAGAGAGCCGGCAAACCCACAGCAAAACTCAAATGATTTAGGTGTGCCCTTGAAGTCCTTCCACTTTTACCCCCAATGGTGATTCCCCACCACTCTACGTCTATCAACTACAGCACCACACTCAACTCTGCAATCCATGCCCTGTCCTCTGCTCCACCATGGTCCTTCCTTTTCTTAACACCAAAAGTTCCTTAAGAGCCTGTGTTTAGCTGAAGCTTTTAGAGAAAATGAACGAAAAACCTAATTCCTGCTAGAATTAAACCATTAACTATGGTTTAACATGTGGACCTTCCATTAGCATATCTTCAGCTTTTAAGAGAGAAGATGAGGTCTTAATTCAATTGAATAAAACCTAAATAGTGAAATTCTAGTCACTATATAAAGTCATTGCAGGAAAATATGAGAAAATATATCTGGGTAGGAGCCACCTTCACTTCCTTCCTCCTATCATATTAAAAAAGTGGGCAGCCTCTCAGCCATGAATGCACTTTTCCGAAAATGTGATCCTTACAGCTTGTTTTGATCCCAGAATGTCATGAATGAAAGGGATCCTGATTCTAGCCTCTCATTTCACAGGTGAGGAAGCTAAAGACCTCACCCATTTAGTGAGTTGGCCCAGATCATACAGCAAGCTACAGCCACATTGGATTCACTCACTGTGCTTTACAAGGGGTTTGGAAAAATGGATATATTCTAGACTCTTCTGCATGTACTTAACCTTAAACAGCTGCCAAGCTTCATTTCACCTTGACAGTAGCAAGAGCCTCCTAACTAGTCTCCCTGACTGCAGTCTAGCTTACCTCTTGCAGAACAGTGAGAACCCAGGTCACTCAAAAGCTTAGTCCCCCCACTGTAGGATACACCAGCAATCTACAGGAATGTCTGTTGAGATTCACCCTACTGGGTGTTCCAGCTGAGCATTGACCTCCCATAATAGAAACTTAAATACTTCTTCTTAAGAAAACTCATCTCATGACCAGGCATTCCTATTAGGAATTTATTCCTTATTTTGAACCCCACTCTGTCTCCCTGCGGCTACCATAGATGAGCACTGGTTCTGCAATTTGAGACTATATTAAGCAGTCCCAATATTTCTTGTACTTGACGCCCCTTCCTGTGTCTACAGGTTGTTATCATGTCTCTTCTCTGCCTTCCTTTTCTCTTTTCATATTAGTAAGTCCCTGTTTCTTCAAGCATCCCACGCAGAACATGGCTTGAAGTCTTCTCATCATCAGATTCTCTCTCTCCTACATGTCTTCCAATGAGTCCATATCCTACCAAGTATTTACCCAAACAGAAAAATTAGTCCATGCTAAAACATTACAAACACAGTAGTCTAAACTCAAAAGAGCAGAGCACAAAGAAGTCATCCCCACTCTCATTCTACACCATGCATGTATCAACATAGGTTATGGTTTTGTGATCTTTTTTGGCTTATTATATCAGAGTTGACTCATAGGGATCCTTGAGCTTACTGTTTCCCCAGCCATTTAATAATATTTCACTCATGATACTAATTCTCTGAAACAGGAGGGAGCTCATCCGATTTTGTGCAGTTTAATTTTGGGATTTGTAGAACTTTACATTTATCCCTGCTACATTTTGTTCTGTTAGACTTGGCCCAGATCTCTGGTCTATAAATATCATTTTATATCCTGTTTCTGTCTTAGTATTCACTGTCCCTCCTGTCTTTGTATTATTTGCACACTGGATGAATTGGGAAGTATCTTCCCCAAACCGAGGGAAACAATGCCAGTATCTCTTAGGTAGAGAGGAGGGTGGAGCCAAGGACAGCCCCTTACAGCAGGCTACTAGGAGACTATCTCCAGATTAACTTTCAAAACATAGGTCAGGATCCTTTGAGAATGATTTGTGACCAGTTACTCATCCATCCAGTTTCCCTTACATACAAATACATATCCATATTGATCACAAAGATTTCACATGGACGTTGTTCAGATATGTTGCCGAGATTGTTTTGCTTGTGTTATTTTTTTCTCACTTAATAGATCAGTGACCCTTACAAAGAAGGAAAGATTTATGCTAACATGAATTGCTCACATCAAATCCTCACAGCATCCCAGTGATCATCACCACCTCCTCATTAAGCCCACTGACTGCTTCAGGGTTATGACACCCATCATCTGACATCTGTCTATCTCATTTTGAGATTCCTCACTCTTTAACAGTGATCTCCTATGTAATATCTTCCAGAGCCTTGGCATAAATCTCCTCCATGATAGAGGATTTGAATTTACTTAGAGCAATATGCTATTCTGTAAGTCTCTCTTTTTTTTTTTTTTAAAGAAAGAATATGAGGGAGACGGTGGGGCCTCTAGAGGGGGAATCCCAAGCAGGCTCCACACCCAGTGCAGAAGCCAACACAGGGCTTGATCTCGGGACCCTGAGATCATGACCTGAGCCAAAATCAAGAGTCAGACACTCAATCAACTGAGCCACCCAGATGCCCCTTCTGTAAGTCTCTTTGCACACCTTTGTGGCTTTCCTCTTGTATCCATGTTCATCTACACGTGTTCATTTCACATTGTTCATTCAGTCCGGAGATCATTTTCCTTGACACAGAAGACAAAATTAAAGTGGGAACTAAAGTGCTCTGCTTCCTCCCTCTAATCCATCATTCTAAAGGACCTTTCCCCAGGGAGGGCGCCTGGGTGGCTCAGTTGGTTAAGCCTCTACCTTTGACTCAGGTCATGATCTCAGGGTCCTGGGATCAAACCCTGTGTCAGGCTCCCTGCTCAGAGGGGAGTCTGCTTCTCTCTCACCCTCTGCCCTTCCCCCCAGCTTGTGCTCTTGCACATGCTTGCTCTCTTTCAAATGAATAAATAAATCTCTAATAAGTAAATCTCAAATAAATAAATAAAGGACCTTCCCCAATATCAGTGCTCCAAGTATTTACAAAAATCTCATTCTTGTCCGTGGGTTTCTTTTTTTTAACACAAAATATTCTAAGTTTTTCCCTTCCAAAGTTTTCTTTTAGGTCAATGCCACCTACTAGTTTATACTATATGCACCTTGCCTTTGAACATATTTTCAAACAGACTGCTTAAAAACTGTGTCTGATGCAGATTAAGACAAAATAAAATTATATCTGATGCTGACTAAGGCAAAATAAGTTTAATAATTTTTTCATGTGTTGATTTTCAAAGCACAATATTCAATTCCATTATTTTGCAAGGGACCTATAATTAGGCTCAAGAAACACCAACGAGATTACGGTTTAAAAAAAAAAAAA
>NW_023254437.1:7913-10956 GCF_002007445.2 Ailuropoda melanoleuca | reverse complement strand
AAAGCTGGAGACAGGACGAATTGTGCCTTTCATATTACTTGAGCTCAAACTGACAGCTTGGATGTAAATAGACGCATTTCTACTTGGTTTATTTAATAAAGCTCTCTCTAATTTCGTAAGGGGGTGTGCTCATTGCCAGAATTGCAGGCATCCTGCCTGGAAGGGACCAGGCTCTGGTGACTTTCCTTCTGGTTACGTGGGCTTGGGGACCAGGTCTGTTCTGCTGCCCCTCGGTGTCACAACCTCCTTCTCTGGCTGGCCACCAAGGCCTCCCTCCCGTGCTGTCTTCCCACGGCTGCCAGCCCGGGGCCCCCATAGGTGCCCGAGGACATGGCAGCCCCGCCCACGCATCACCAGGTATCACACCAGCCCCTTCTCTCTCTCTCTCTCTCTCTCCCTCTCTCCCTCCCTCCCTCTGTCCCATGGGCACCTGTCACTCTGCAGCTCTTCCTTCCTCCTGTCCCCTGGCTTCCACCCCCACTCTCCTCAGAAGCTGGCCCCCCTGGGATCACCCCTCCCCTCGATGACTCTGCAGCCTGGACACCGTCCCCCCTCTTCCTGGTCCCCAGTNCCGTCCCCCCGCTTCCTGGTCCCCAGCCCCCACCCACTCCCGCCCCAGAGCTTGCTCCCCTCGGGTAGTCCTCCGCCGGCCCTCCATGGGCTCGCCCCGAGGGTCCGAGGAGGGTTCTGCTGTCCTGTGTCGTGGGTGCAGGGGTGGAGCAGATGCCTGGAGGACACCCAAGGTGGCAGGCTGCCTGGAGGTGCCTCTGGTGGAGGCCACCTGTCCCCCACATCCACCGCTGACTCGGAGCTGGGCGGGGGAGAGTGGCCTCAGTATACTCTAGGTCTCCCAGCCCTTTTGGCTGCTGGGAGCCAGCACGCGACTACGTTGTAGGGACAGAACGTGGGCAGCGGTGTCCCGTGCAGCTCATGAGATGGACTCACGGGAGNGGTTCTGCTGTCCTGTGTCGTGGGTGCAGGGGTGGAGCAGATGCCTGGAGGACGCCCAAGGTGGCAGGCTGCCTGGAGGTGCCTCTGGTGGAGGCCACCTGTCCCCCACATGCACCGCTGACTTGGAGCTGGGCGGGGGAGAGTGGCCTCAGTATACTCTAGGTCTCCCAGCCCTTTTGGCTGCTGGGAGCCAGCACGCGACTACGTTGTAGGGACAGAACGTGGGCAGCGGTGTCCCGTGCAGCTCATGAGATGGACTCAACANAGCGGTGTCCCGTGCAGCTCATGAGATGGACTCACGGGAGCTGGTGCCCCCCACACCATGTTGTCCCTCCCCCAGCTGAGCAGACCAGGTAGGGGCCACCAGAATGGCTAGGCCGTTGTCTGTGGAGCCTGTGCCCGGACCCAGGACGGCCTCCCTTGACAGGAGAGAAGGACACTCCCAACAGCCTCAAGATCAAGCGTGTCTTCTGCCGCAGCCAATCTCATCCCAACGGATTCAATGGCAGCACCGGAAAGCAAGCCCGGTGGCCCAGCTCTGTGCTCCGCCAGCAGGCCACACCCCCACATCTAGCCACCGCCTGGCCAGAGCTCTGCCCCCGCCACCGCGGACACACTTGCTCCTGCACGACTGAGGGCCCCTCCTCAGGCCCTCCTCACCCATACCCTACACCTGGCCCGTCTCTAAGTTCCTGTGAATCTACCCTCCCTGTGGCCCTCTTCTTGGCGTAGGGGGCCTCCCCCAGCATGAGGTCCCAGTCCCCCCACCAGCCTCCCTGCCCCAGCATCTCCTCTTCTCAGCTGCCCCATCCCCACGTCCGGCTGCTCACAGATCTGACCATCACACCCTCTACACTGCGACAGCCCGGCCTGCCCTTGGGGGCTGCCGCCCCTTGGTACACACCTAGCAAACTGCAGTTTCCCAGACAGGCCCTGCGCCTTCACCTCTGCTCTTCCCTCAGGTTAGAAGCTGCCCCCCAGGCCCTGGGGCTTTGATACCAGCCCAGGTGGGGGTGGGTCCTGCACCCACCTTCTCCCACCTGCGTGCTCCTGCTCTGGTCTCTTCCCTACTCTGGGCCTCAGTTTTCTCCTCTGCAAAATGGGCACAGCAGCGCCTTCAGAGTTACCATAAAAATCAGCAAGATGCCATGGGTGCGGCCTTCTTAGGCAGTGGGATGGTGAATAGGGGTGCCCTCTCTCCCGGAGGAAATAGCTGATCTGACTCTCAGAGGGGATAGTGGGGGAGAGAGAAGCTGAGGGGGAGGCCCCAGGTCCCTGTGGACGGTGGGTGCAGCAGACCTGGACTGAGGACCCCGGGCAACGGGGGTGACTGGGCACAGAAGTGCTCGGGAGACAAGGGCCAACTTTAGGATGCGTAAGCCCCTGTCGTGGCCTGCCCAGCCTGAGAAGCTAAGTGCAGAACTCAAAGCTAAAAGCGCCATCGGTGCCCTGGGCCTGGTTTCCCTGATTGGGAAATAGGAGGACGCTGTCCTCGCGAGGCTCCTACGAGGACAAAATGAGCTGATAGACGGGAGGTGCTGAGTCCACATATGCCGCTGTCACTGTTGTTGGGGGAAGCTGGCACGGGGCCCATGAGGAGCCCAGATGGAGACAGAGCGTTGTTTGCAGAATGGCACGCTAGGCAGGAGGTGAGCGGGAGGGAGGGTGCTCCCCCAGCCCCCTGGACCTCTGCTGTCCTCCCTATGCTGTGTTACCATCGTCGGACCCCACTATCCCTTCCCAGCTGGGACCTCCTTGAGGCCGGTTCTACTATGGCCCCGGGACCTGGCACGCGGGAAGACCTAGAAAGCATTCAACCAATGTCCTAGGTTCAGCACAGGGCCTGCCTGGTATACAGCACTCAGTTTAAGTGTTGGAAGTATTGCCTTCAGGGAGGCCCCCTCGGAGACACAAGACAGCTGCCAGATCCAGGCATCACATCACATGGCAGCATCCAGAAGAAGAGAAGCAGAGAGACAGACTCTCTCTGTCTCCTTCTAAGGACTAAAGACATCTTTCCTGGAAGGCTCCTCAGCAGACAGGGAGACCCCGATCTGTAGCTGGGGTTGGCTCTCATGGCCACTCTGGTCCA
>NW_023254437.1:0-7449 GCF_002007445.2 Ailuropoda melanoleuca | reverse complement strand
GGTTCTGCTGTCCTGTGTCGTGGGTGCAGGGGTGGAGCAGATGCCTGGAGGACGCCCAAGGTGGCAGGCTGCCTGGAGGTGCCTCTGGTGGAGGCCACCTGTCCCCCACATGCACCGCTGACTTGGAGCTGGGCGGGGGAGAGTGGCCTCAGTATACTCTAGGTCTCCCAGCCCTTTTGGCTGCTGGGAGCCAGCACGCGACTACGTTGTAGGGACAGAACGTGGGCAGCGGTGTCCCGTGCAGCTCATGAGATGGACTCACGGGAGCTGGTGCCCCCCACACCATGTTGTCCCTCCCCCAGCTGAGCAGACCAGGTAGGGGCCACCAGAATGGCTAGGCCGTTGTCTGTGGAGCCTGTGCCCGGACCCAGGACGGCCTCCCTTGACAGGAGAGAAGGACACTCCCAACAGCCTCAAGATCAAGCGTGTCTTCTGCCGCAGCCAATCTCATCCCAATGGATTCAATGGCAGCACCGGAAAGCAAGCCCGGTGGCCCCGCTTTGTGCTCCGCCAGCAGGCCACACCCCCACATCTAGCCACCGCCTGGCCAGAGCTCTGCCCCCGCCACCGTGGACACACTTGCTCCTGCACGACTGAGGGCCTCCTCAGGCCCTCCTCACCCATACCCTACACCTGGCCCGTCTCTAAGTTCCCGTGAATCTGCCCTCCCCGTGGCCCTCTTCTTGGCGTAGGGGACCTCCCCCAGCATGAGGTCCCAGTCCCCCCACCAGCCTCCCTGCCCCAGCGTCTCCTCTTCTCAGCTGCCCCATCCCCACGTCCGGCTGCTCACAGATCTGACCATCACACCCTCTACACTGCGACAGCCCGGCCTGCCCTTGGGGGCTGCCGCCCCTTGGTACACACCTAGCAAACTGCAGTTTCCCAGACAGGCCCTGCGCCTTCACCTCTGCTCTTTTCCCTCAGGTTAGAAGCTGCCCCCCAGGCCCTGGGGCTTTGATACCAGCCCAGGTGGGGGTGGGTCCTGCACCCACCTTCTCCCACCTGCGTGCTCCCGCTCTGGTCTCTTCCCTACCCTGGGCCTCAGTTTTCTCCTCTGCAAAATGGGCACAGCAGCGCCTTCAGAGTTACCACAAAAATCAGCAAGATGCCATGGGTGCGGCCTTCTTAGGCAGTGGGATGGTGAATAGGGGTGCCCTCTCTCCCGGAGGAAATAGCTGATCTGACTCTCAGAGGGGATAGTGGGGGAGAGAGAAGCTGAGGGGGAGGCCCCAGGTCCCTGTGGACGGTGGGNAGCAGATCTGGACTGAGGACCCCAGGCAACAGGGGTGACTGGGCACAGAAGTGCTCGGGAGACAAGGGCCAACTTTAGGATGCGTAAGCCCCTGTCGTGGCCTGCCAAGCCTGAGAAGCTAAGTGCAGAACTCAAAGCTAAAACCGCCATCGGTGCCCTGGGCCTGGTTTCCCTGATTGGGAAATAGGAGGACGCTGTCCTCGCAAGGCTCCTACGAGGACAAAATGAGCTGATAGACGGGAGGTGCTGAGTCCACATATGCCGCTGTCACTGTTGTTGGGGGAAGCTGGCACGGGGCCCATGAGGAGCCCAGATGGAGACAGAGCGTTGTTTGCAGAATGGCACGCTAGGCAGGAGGTGAGCGGGAGGGAGGGTGCTCCCCCAGCCCCCTGGACCTCTGCTGTCCTCCCTATGCTGTGTTACCATCGTCGGACCCCACTATCCCTTCCCAGGTAGGACCTCCTTGAGGCCGGTTCTACTATGGCCCCGGGACCTGGCACGCGGGAAGACCTAGAAAGCATTCAACCAATGTCCTAGGTTCAGCACAGGGCCTGCCTGGTATACAGCACTCAGTTTAAGTGTTGAAGTATTGCCTTCAGGGAGGCCCCCTCGGAGACACAAGACAGCTGCCAGATCCAGGCATCACATCACGTGGCAGCATCCAGAAGAAGAGAAGCAGAGAGACAGACTCTCTCTGTCTCCTTCTAAGGACTAAAGACATCTTTCCTGGAAGGCTCCTCAGCAGACAGGGAGACCCCTATCTGTAGCTGGGGTTGGCTCTCATGGCCACTCTGGTCCATGTCTAGTGAGGACAATGGGGTGATCACACCCATGTATGGTGACCCTTCAGGGTTGGTGGGACGTCAGCATGTCAACCCCCTCAACTTCTTTCAGATCCAAATAGAAAGGTCTCCATATCTGCTCAGTTGGTTTCCTCTTGGATGATGGTATTTTCTTCCCTTTACCCATCTCGGATATTCTAGAGAGACGGCCAGACACGCAGGTGGGAGGCCTGGGCCTTCTTACCCCCAGAGGTGACCACCATCTTAAAGCACGTGCCTCCAGAAGCAGGCTGGCCTTGCCGGAAGCGAGTGCATTGACAAGGCCAGAGGACACACAGCACGTCCAGCTTCCTGCTCCCAAACCATGCAACTCCCGCTCTCCACGGCACGCCGAAAAATGCTTTTAGCACCATTTAGCGCTAAAAATATAGTATTGCGTATAGATTTTTTTTCTCCAGAATTCCTAAGTTTGGACAAAAATTAACTCTCTGTATCTGCTTCTCCCTGCTTCTATGTGTGTGTGTGTGCGTGTGTCTTCGGTGCTCTGGAAGTGTCACATCTCAAGGTCTGGTGGGCTGGCTGGGAGAAAGCCCAGGACTTGGGGCATCCAGGATGGGTGGCAAAGGTCTAGGCTAGTGGGAAGTGTGTGAAACTTAGAGATCAGGTGGCCAGGAGCGTAGGCCTACCTGCTGGGATAGAGAGCAATCATTTTATCCTTCCGGGCCGCAGCAGTTCCCTATTGTATAAGGTGGCCACCCTAACCT
Source organism: Ailuropoda melanoleuca (assembly GCF_002007445.2). Classification (NCBI taxonomy): domain Eukaryota; kingdom Metazoa; phylum Chordata; class Mammalia; order Carnivora; family Ursidae; genus Ailuropoda; species Ailuropoda melanoleuca. The sequence goes on along the minus strand of NW_023254437.1, from coordinate 4,651 downwards.
CTGTCCTGCCCGCCACCCTGAGCGGCCACCAGCGGGAAGCAGGCGCATGATCGTTCCAGGTTTCTCCCCCTTCGCATGCACACCGTCTTGCACATAACCGCAGAGCCTCCCCCAGAGGCCAAGTATATTCCCTCCCCGTGGAAGTCGGCCGTGGTCCTGACTTGCTTTGGCCGGTAGAATACGGTGGAAGTGACAGCATGTCAGTTCAGAGCCTGGGCTTAAAGAGGCCTCAACCATCCGCTCACCCATCTTGTGCTTCTGCCATTGACATAATAATAAGGTAGTTCAGGTAACTGCTGGTCCAGGGAGGAGGAAAGACACCTAAAAGGGACCTGAAATGAGTCTGCCCATCCTGGATCCACTGACCTGCAGATGCATGACTCAATAAATGACAGTTGCAGAAAACCGCTGACTTTGGGGACAGTTTGTTAGAAAGCAGTATTGTGGCAGTAGGTGACTGATACAAAGCGTGATATGGATTCCCCTGTGGCTGAACCACTGAAGGCTAGCTTCCTGCCACTTGTCACAGATCTGACTGGCACCTGCGGTGCGTCCATCCTTCTGGGACAGGGTTTTCTGGGTGGCCCTGGCCAATGGCTGGAAGGGCATGGGGCCACGCACTCAGGCAGGAGCCTCCAAGGACAAAGGGCACAGAAAGGTCATCTGGTGCAGGGCCTTCCCCTCTCTGAGCTCGATTTCCTCCATCTAGAGTGGGGAGGCCATCAGCCACATGTTCAAGGTTGCCAGGAACTGATGGAAACATGGCTCTGAAGGACTCCTTGCTCCATTGGTGTGGGTCCTACACCCAAAGGAAAACCGCAGAGGTGGAACCACACAGGGAAGGATGTGTTTGGGATGGTTTGTTGAGTGAATACAAGAATGAGCCCCATGAATGACTAAGTGACTTGTGGGTTTTCCACTGTCACAGGCTCTAGTTTTCTAGAACACCCCGAGCTTCAGGCCAGTGGGGAGAGGAGCCAAGCCAAGAGAGGCAGGTGGCAGCTGAAAATCTTAAGTCCGTTTCACCCCAAAGGCCCAAGGCAGAGCCTCCCCAAGCTACTTCCCCCAGCCACCTCCATGCCACCTGGACCAGGACCAAGCAAAGACAGGCTGGAAGGTAGCTATCTCCTCCCAAGGTAAACGTGGCTCCCTGTGGCCGGTGTGGCTGTTAGAAGAGGCGTGGGGCCACCCAAGCAAGCAAAGCTGCCGACATTTACTGCAACCCCAGCACCAGGCACATGCCAAGCCCTCTCCCATCTCTAGCTCACTTCGTCGTCACCTCAGCTCTTCACAGATGGGGAAACTGAGGCACACATGCAAGGTTAAGCCACTCTTCTGGCGTCCCGCAACTGGGAAGCGGCAGAACCAGAATTCAGATCCATGCAGACTGGCAACAATGTTTGCTGTTCCACACTGGTTCTTGCCTCTGCCCTTCTGGAACGGGGGGTGGGGGATCCCCGCCGGAGTGGGGAGCCTGTGTGGGCAGGGAGCGAGGGCCTGCACCCCCTCCCTTCTGAGCGGCTCTACTTTGGACTGTCTCATGGGTCATTTTATTTTTTCATAAAGGAAAAAAAGCCGAGTATAGAAAAGTACAAAGCATGATAAGACAGCCTCCTGTGCCTTCCACGCGCGGTGGGCAGCCGCGAGCGTGTGCTCCCGGGCTGCGGTGGTGCTGGTTAAACAAACGAACGACTACAAATATGACTGGAATTTCATTTACCCTCTGCCTCCTCTCCCTTCCCTCCCTTCTCAGAGGCAGCTAGCTACCTTTATACATTTGCAGCATATCCTTCCAAAGCAACTTATATTGTTAATAAGAAGCATCTGTAGATAAAATACTACCGCTTTGCGTGTATTTTTATAACTTTGCATGACCGTGACCACACTTTGCCTCATTCAGCTCTCGTTTTTTTCCTCGGATGTCATGTGTTATTTATCGTACAGATTCATTNTCCTCGGACGTCATATGTTATTTATCGTACAGATTTGTTCCCCTATTGCTGGGCAGCAAGCTTATTTCTGTTTCGCTGTTCTGAACAGGGCTCCAGCAAATGTTCCTGTTCATGGCTCCGTGGGCCCGGGGACTCCAATTTCTCAGGAGGGGGATGTCAAGGCATGGAGCTGCCGAGGTAAAGGGTATGTCTGTTATAAGTTTGCCTCGATGGTGCTAAATCGATTTCCAAAGCATTGCACGATTCTCACACCCACCAGCTGGACACAAGAGATTCTATTCCCCCTAGCCTTGTCACACAGGACATTGTCATCCATGTATATTTGTTTTTGCTGGTTTGGTGGGTGAAGTTGAAAGTTATAAGTTTAATTCAAATTCTTGGATCCCTACCGAAGGTGAACTTTTTTGTTTGTTTATTCGCCATTTATATTTTTCTCTGTGAATTGTCTATCCTCCACCTGAATGTTGACTTTTCGAAAAAACGTATTTGTCACTCCAAAAGAGAAATACTGGGGCACCTGGCTGGCTCAGTAGGTTAAGCGTCTGACTCTTGGTTTCAGCTCAGGTCATGATCTCATGGGTCGTGGAATGGAGCCCCACGCCGGGCTCCATGCTCAGCACGGAGTCTGCTTGGGATTCTCTGCCTCTTCCTCTCCCCCTGTCCCTACCCCCACTCGTGCTCTCTCTCTCTAAAATAAATAAATAAAATCTTAAAAAAAGAAAACAAAAGAGAAATACTATAAAATACCTATTCATATGTCCAATTTTGTATTCAAAGTATCCATTGTAATCTGTATTTTGTAATACCAATGTATCAATGTATCAGTTAACTGTTGCTTTGTAACACACTTACCCTCCCCCCAATCTCAGTATCTTAAATTACTTCTCACGAATCCAGGGATCAGGTAATCTAGGCTGGGCCCAGTTGGAAGTGGCTCTGCTCTGTGTGTCTCTCGTCTCCCTCCCAGGACCCACAGGCTGGGTGAGACATGTCCCTCTCATGGTGACGACCTAGATGGAAGAAAGCAAGTGGGAACACCACCCAGCTTCTCGAGGGCTAGGCTGGGACTGGCGTGCTGCCATCTGCACTTCAAGTCACGTGTCTGAATCTAGAATCAGGGCTTGGGGAACAGACTCTCCCTTTGCTGAGAGGACCTATGAAGCCGCACGGCACAGGGTGTGAAGGAGGGGTGAAGAATCAAGGTCCTCGGTGCACATTTGTCACAGTCACCTTCTTTGTATCGNTTTCTATCCATCAGTGGCAGCTCTGTATTCAAGGCCCCCATCGATATTTTACATATTGATATTTGGTCTGAGGTCTTCTGCTTCTGAAATACGATTGTGAAACCTGTTGATCCAGTTCAATTCCCACATTGTACAGATGGGAAAACTGAGGCCCAGAGACGGGTCACCTGAGTAACACGCTGTGTCGTAGCCCCCTCCCCTGACTTTCAAGGTCCCCACTTGATGGTGCTGGCCACTGCAGCTAAGACAGCTCACGATGGTGTAGGAACAAATCCCCATGAGCGTTTTACCCTACGATTAATTCTCGAGGAACCAGTTCAGATCCGCAATTTTTTCATCAAGTAAAGTGAGCAATCGCAGTTAAAGAGTGAGAAAAGGAAGAAACCAAAGCCCAGAACCGTGGGTTTGGTGATCGTCTATTATTTTGTTAAGTTTTATGTTGTATGTAATTAGCAAATAAAATTCTGTGGAGGATTTCATTAGCAGCCTCATCAGGTGACCACTTTCATTTGGGGAGTATTTACTGAAAGCAAATAAAGACCATTTATAAGAACCTGGAAAATGGAATCTGGAAGACCCATTGCTTCATTGCATTGAGGCATAATCACCCCAGAGCAGTGGGGGCCCTTCCCCACGGGGGGCCCTTCCCTCCCTCGGGGCCCTTCCCCACGGAGGAGGGGTAAGGCAAAGGCAGCAGCCGGTGAACCTGGTGGACCAACTAGAGCTCCTGCCTCTGCCACTTACCAGCCAGGTGATCCTGACCTTGGGTAAGTCACATCATCTCTGTCTGTAAAGCGGTGATTATAATATGACCTCCTCCAGAGGTCTGCTGTGTGGGCTTAATGAGCTCCTGAGTAGAAAACCCCCAATGCGGTGGGAGCAGATATGTGGTGCTTGAAAATGTGACCTTTTCTTCCTTCCTCTCCCTGGGTGGTCCCATACAGCCACACTTGCTCTCTTGGGGACCACGACACTACCCTCTGGGAGCCTTTCCACAGCAGTCCCATCTGCCACCTGCCAACCAAGCAAGTCAGTAATCAAGCCCGGGCTCATAACCATGAGTGTGACAGGCCAGGTAGATGGCACGCCCAAGGAGCCAGCAGTGGGGACTGTGACCTGGAGTGCATGACCTCACCCACTTTGCTCCAGCTGCCCAGTGGGGATAAAGACAAGTGGGGCTATTTCTTATGGCTTTCTAGAAATCCCCAAAATCCAGCTTTGGGGGAGGTGGGGGTAAAACCTTCGAATTTATAAACAGTGGTAATAAAATTCACGGCTCAAGAATAGGAAAAAAAACAACTGGGGTGGGCCAAAGAAACCAGTTTTCAATCTGAATTTCATAAATGGTAAAATTCTCTGCGTATATCTCCATGTTCCCATCCCGTGGCCCTGGCAGACATAGCTAATCGCTCTGAGCACTCTTTCCCACTCCGCTCAGGTAGGACTGAATCCAGC
>NW_023254436.1:0-3116 GCF_002007445.2 Ailuropoda melanoleuca | reverse complement strand
TCTTTTTTTTTTTTTTTTTTTTTTTTTTTAAGAGAGAGCACACTGGGAAGGGAGGGGCAGAGGGAGAGAGAATCTTAAGCAGGTTCCATGCCGGCATGAGCCTGACTTGAGGCTCAGTCTCAATGACCCTGAGATCATGACCTGAGCCAAAATCGAGAGTCAGTTGCTTAAGCAACTGAGGCACCCAGGCGCCCCAATTGTTCCTTCTGCCTTTAAAGCAACCTTTCCCACCAGTCTCCTCTAGGGCTCATTCAGAGAGCAGCATCTTCAGAAAGCTCACCTTGAACCTGCAGGTTGGATGAGGTGTGGTTGCCCGGTGATCCCATAGGACCCTCTGTAGGTCACCACTAATGCTCCACGCGTAGCCGCCTCTGTTCTGTTGGAGCTCCGTGCCCACTTCTTCCCCTGGGCTGTCAAGGGTGACTTTGGGTTCCCAGTCCTGGTCCATAGCAAAACTTCAATAAAGAATTGCTGAGTGAGGAGTGTCTGACTCGTGATTTCGGCTCAGGTCATGATATCACGAGTTGTGAGATCGAGCCCTGTGTGGGGCTCTGTGCTCAGAGTGGAGTCGGCTTGGGGTTCTCTCTCCCTCCTCCCACTCGCTCTCTCTCTAAAATAAGTAAATCTTAAAAAAAAAAATTGCCAAGTGAATTTAAAAATAAGGATTTAAAGGAATAAGTAGTTAACACACATTTACTGAGTATTTATTATGGGCCAGACCTGCACTGGACTTAGCAGTGAGGCCAACATATGTTGGACCTGCTTTCATGAAACTTGGGCCACAATCAAAATACAATCACTAATTAATTAAATCTATGACACGTGTGTCTATTACAAATTCATATATGACGAGTTCAGGAAGATTTGTGGCGGTCAGATAAGGAATGGAATCAGGTTTCATGAGTCCTGAAGTTTATACAATTTAGGGAACCCTTCCTAAGAAAATAAAAACAAAATTATGCACATGAAATTAGGTATAAAAATTTCCTGTTTATTTAAATATAGAAATCACAGCCAGTTGCAAAAGTTAAGGTGACAGATACTATAAATAGTATGAAATCTAGAAAAACACCAGGATAAGTATAGTTAATAATTGCCCAACCCCTCCATATAATACTTTCGTGTCCTACCTCTTTCTTAATGTGCACTCAGACTACCTCTTCATATGATAATGACTTTGTAATATTTCCTATTTCTCTATGTCTCTGTCTCCCCAGTATTATGGCCGGTTGAAATTTTTTTTCTTTCATTATTGAAAGTTTAGAAAGATCTCACTGAGCTTTACAACTCATTTTTGGCAATGTGGAAAGCTCTACCAAATTCCTTTTGTGTAAGAGCCAGCAGATTTCAGGCCACTGCAAACATTCGGTGCTGGGATTCACCTTAAAAACTGTTGAAATTGATGGCATTCATTAACCAGGCATTCATTAACCAGGGCAGTGGGAGGAGCCAGGTGGGTGCGGGATGCAAGAGCTTAAACTTCACCGGCTTCCAGTAAACTTAACTCTAGACAGGACAGGGCGAGGCGGACCCAACGAGAGGAGGGCTGGGATATGGGAAGAGGAGTGACAGTTTCTGTAATTTATGGTGAAAGGGGATAATTTGTTGTTTACCACATATAGGAAAAGTCCTAACTGCAACACTGCTCCAAATAACTCTCTTGGTGTGGAGAGCAAAATGAAAGCCGGGGACCCCCAGCTGGCTCAGTCAGTAGAGCATGGGACTCTCGATCTCGGGGTTGTAAGTTCAAGCCCCACACTGGGTGTAAAGATTACTTAAAAAATCTTGGGCACCGGAGTGGCTCAGTCGGTTAAGCATCTGCCCTCAGCTCAGGTTGTGATCCCAGCTTCCTGGGATGGCTCTCTGCTCAACGGGGAGACTTCCTCTCCCTCTCCCTCTGCCCCTTCCCCCCACTCATGCCCTCACTCGCTCACTCTCTCTCTCAAATAAATACATTTTTTAAAATTAAAAAAGGCCACACCAGCTGTTGGGGGTGGGGTCTACACAGGTACTCCCACGGTGATGAGGATAGCAGCATACTGATCTTGGGCAGGGAAGGGGGGGGAATCGCCTAATATTGGGGTGGGAGGACAGGGTAAGTGCTCTAATAATAAGGAAAGGAGGGCCTGAGCTTTGTTCGGGTCTATGGGACAAGCATCCATCCAGGTAGTGACAAGGCTGCTCACCTATGTAAGGTAATACAGTGGAGACTGAATTCGTTTTCCTAGCAAGTGCTCCTGGGTGGTCGGAGGGTGGAGGAAATGACCTTACACCCACAGGACAGACAGTCCTGCGCATTGGAGGGCAAATCTCAGATATCATCTTCAGGAAAAGGGGAAATAATGGGATTTCTGCCCCATTGTAAGATCTTTGAGACCAGGCGCCATGCTTTACAATCTTCAAACAGTGATCACTTGGCACATAGTGGATGCTTAATAAAGGTTTCGTTTTATTCATTCTTTTACTTTAAAAAAATTTTTGATGTTCGCTTATTAAGTAATCTCTGCACCGGACAAGGAGCTTGAACAGATGACCCCGAGATCAAGAGTCACGGGTTCTTCTGACCGAGCTAGTCAGGCACCCCATTTATTCATTCTTTTGATTGGTATACATATACGTTAGATATTGGGAACTGGATTACATGCTGGGAGGTGGGAGCTGAGGACCCCATGACACGGGATCCACTGGGTATTTTCTTACCTAAGGTGTTGCCTTCCCTCTAGTGGAGGGGGCCTGGTTCTCAGAGATACAAGGTTCAAATCTGCAGTGAGCTGTTACAACCCTGCATCCGTCTGTCTCATCAGCCCTCATTCCCCCCTGCCTTGTTTCTCTGGGTGGGTCTCTCTCTACCATCCAGGTCATGCACCCCCACACACACCCACACCCCTGTAAGGATGAACTGCATCCCCCACCAAATGAGACAATTCAAACAATCAAGGACCGAGGGAGGTTGAGCACAGAGCCCAGGGGGAGATAGAGACATAATTTTTAGAGGAAAGAATCAGAGTGCGTAGTGAGAATAAGGAAAAGTGTGTGTGCGCGTTCTGAGTGAGGAGGTGGGCGTTCTGAGTGAGGAGGTGGGCGAATAACCTGGAGGAGACATCCTTTGAATCGGG
>NW_023254435.1:0-2117 GCF_002007445.2 Ailuropoda melanoleuca | reverse complement strand
TGGCTTGGCCATGGGGTGCCAGCCCTGCGGCACTTGGCGGGCCAGGGGGTTCATGCCTACTGCGTCGTAGTCCACAGAGTCCAGGGGGCCTGGGCCGGGCTGCCGAGGCCCGGAATCCGGTCAGGGGGCGGCTAAGCGCATGGCCGCCCACAAGGAGCCGGGAGGCGTCTCCAGGTGCCGCTGCTGGGCACGCCCAGCTGAGGCAGCGCTCGCTGCGGGCCTTGGGGCCCAGAATCTCACGTCTGCACCGGGCGTCCTTCTGGGTCACAAGAACCAGTCCCCAGACTCCCGCCGCCAGTGTCTGCTTCAGGGAGGCCACGTGCTCCTCCTGACGGGCCACTTGGGCCTACAAGGTGAGTACTTCCTCCTGGTAGCCATGGCGGCCTCTTCCCTCTCAGATTCTTCTGTTTGATGTATCTTCTGTGGGAAACAACTTCTTGACTTAATTTACATTTTCCTGAGAATTCGTACCTTTTACTGTTTTTCTTATGTTATTGGCCATTTTTACTTCTGTGAATTGCTCGTTCGTATCCTCCATTTATTTTCCTCTACTGTTTTTTTGTTTCTGATTTGAAATATTTCTGGCTATGCAGTGATTCCCTACCTTTATCTGGTATGTGTGTTACAGGATAGATTTGAGGAAAATTAATTAAGCCTACATGCATGGTTTAACAATATTTTATCTACTGCGGCACTATAGTCTGTTTCGTTAAAAATGTGTCAATTATCTAGAAGAGCTGTGTGGAGAATTTGGTGATACACTTTCCTGAGAATTCCTCTGCGCATCAAAGTTTTAACTTGTTTTTAAAACAAATCCATGCCTTAGGCTGGAGAATGTTGTGAGACTTCAGTGATCGTCTTGTTGACCAATAAAGACAGGCGTTTTTCTCTCATCTGAACGACTTTGATCATAAAGTGATTCCCTGATATGTAGGTTTCAGGAGGGCCTTGAGAATCCTTGTACTTTGAGTCTCCTATTTCCATAAAATTTACATATTTTTTGTTTTCCCTGCATTGTTTTTGATTATGGTCGGTCATCCTGTACCTAGGTTTCAGGAAATGATTGTATTCTTTTCTTCATGCTAAAGGATTTAAGGTTTCCTTATTATGTTAATGGAAAGGATGGAACAGCAAGCTTGCTGCTGAGGGAAGAGAAAGAATGAGGCATGCTCATCTAAAGTATGGTTATACAGAATGATCATTATTTCAAATTGCTTTCAACAAAGACGTGGAATTGCTCACCATATCTGTAATAGCTAAGTGATGATGTGCCTGGTTTCGAAAGAAGTAGGCATATATATGTACACACACAAGAGGAGAGAGTGAAAGTTCAGTAAGTTCTTTAGGGAGCATGTTCTATATTATTCAACCTACAAGTGAGACTTGATATCCATTCTAAAAGGGTGAAATGAGCGTGAAAGGCCCCAGGTGAATCTTTTTAAAGGACCGTGAGGTAAAGAGAATAAGCTAATGAAAGGTAATGTGTCATAAATAGCTCAGGGTTTTTAAAAGATTTAATTAATTGACTTTAGAGAGAGAGCATGCCCATGAGCAGGGGGAGGAGCAGAAGGGGAGAGGAGGGAGAGGGAGATAACCTCCAGCAGATTCTATGCTGAGCCCAGAGCCCAACTCAGAGCTCCATCCCACAGCCCTGAGATCATGACCTCTGCTGAAACCAAGAGTCAGAGCTTAGCCAACTGAGCCACCCAGGTGCCCCAATAGCTCAGTTTTATGATAGGAAACAGGTAGCTGTTATATTTCTAAATTCACATACATTCCACTGAAAAGTGACAAGCTGGATGAAGGCCAACAACTTGCCATGTCCTTAGGTAAGGAGTGAGGCTGAGGCTGGATCTTACTGTGGAGAATTAGTGGTCTCCCAAAACAAAATGGATGGGTAAATCATTTTATACAATTTCAACTATCTGTAGTTTCTCTAGCACAGGACAAAGCTACAAACTTCTGCACCAAAATTAAGTTAAAATATATTTGCACAATAATAGTGGTATTGTGAATAGCCTTCTTAATGTTCTTGTGTCCATGCCCAATGTTTGAAACACAGTTAAGCTCAATAATTTTTGGAGGGGGATGACTTTTGATTTGGAATAATAAGTTTC
>NW_023254434.1:0-7458 GCF_002007445.2 Ailuropoda melanoleuca | reverse complement strand
ACACACACACACACACACACACACACACACACACACACACACACACCCCTTTCCTCATCATTCCCCAGTGTGCACTGTGATAGCGCAGCCCTCACTTTACGCTTTAGCTGGCAGCTCTGCACTCTTGGAAAGAGCTTCTTGGGGGCATTTTGCCTCCAGTTGGGATACATGGCCCTGCCAGGAGCTGGTGGTATCTTGGTTATGGACCTGTAGTTCCAGGCAGGTCTGAGACATAGGACTAGTTAACAGAAAACATGTGAAAAGCTTTTGGACTCAACTGACCTGTCATTTTATTTAAAATATGAAACATAAAAATAGAGGCCAGTAATGAATAACGCATAATGTAGTTCACAATTTAAATAATTGCAGCACAGGATCATGTCAGGAATTCTCACCGGTAGGGTGACAGGCTTTGCCCTGCCCTCCCTGCCTTCCCACTTTCTCTGCCCCAGAGACACTGTCCAGGCCAGGCTCTCCCCCAGTGTCCAGAACAGGCCTGTCGCCTGCACATCCGGGGGCCTGGGAGGAGAAGGGGCAGGGAGAAGCAAAGCCCATTCTGACTTTGTTTTTCTGCTTTTCACTGTCTCAAAAGGCAACAGATTCCAGAAAAGAGCCAGAAGAAGAAGAAGAAAACCAAATGGCGGGGAGACCGGGCCACTGGCACCCACAAACTGCAGTGCGTGATATTGTGACGGGCCTGCGGCCCTGGCCATGGTGACCGTGAACTGGCCGGCCCTCGGGACCCTCCACTGCCTAACCGCACTGAAAACCATTTCTAACCACGACCCTTGGCCCGAGGACCTGGCACGGGAAGGGAGAAAGGGAGGGTGGGCAGGGAGGAGCGAGGCTCCGGCTTTGCCAGAAGGGCACAGGCTTTCCCGTGTCTCACAAGAGACAGGGAAGCAACGCTAAACAGAAGCAACATCCAAGCCCCTCACATTGGTTCCACCCGGTTCCTCCCCATCTCTCGGTGGCTGTGTTGTTTCTTTGAAGTACACAGTTTTGGTGTGGTGTGGAATGTGTGTCCACGGACAGAGTACCGAACAAGCCATGATCCACCCCCCACCCTCCAGCCCCCAGCCCAAAGTGTCTGACCTTGGGGGGCTTTTGTAGATTTTTAAATTATTTTAGTGATTATTATTTTATTAAAGGGGTCTGTGCCCACTGACTGGCAGAGCTTCAGGTTCTCAGCAGGCCTCTCTGAGAACGCGTTTGGAATACTGTTGTTGTTTGTAACTGAGTTTTCCCAGCAGTGCCAAAACTCAGCTCAACATGCAAGTGGAGGGACCGAGAGCGTGGAAGTGAGTGGAGACGGTGGCCGGAGGCCTCAGGGGGCACACCCCACTCCCGGCCTCCAAACTGGACAGGAGAGAGATGTGGTCATCCAGAAGGTTTTACTGTGCCCGAGGGTGCAGGTGTTAGAAACGGAATTTTATTTTGCTGAGCGGAGAGGCTGGTGCGAGCATGTCCGTTTTCGGAGGGGTATTCATGGTCCTGGACATGTAAAAGTTAAGTCAGCTGATTGGCTTTGCAAAAGTGGCCGTTTGCATCCCAGACAGTGCGGATTGAGTTCTGTGCTCTGAGGGCTCTCCCGGGTCTGTCTCTTCCTGCTTTCCCACCGCCTGGGCTGCCTCGCGGCTCTCGGATACAAACAGACGTGGGCCTGTACATCTCAGCGCGTCCCAGTGAGCTAACGTGGACGCCATCCAGAAAGCTCTAGTTCATGCTGAATCTTAACCAAAAATGATCCAATACTAAAACAGCACCAAGACCTGAAGCCATTTTCCCTTGGAGCCCACCGACTACCACTTCTTAAAGCCCCGTAAGCGAGCAAACCCCGCTAAGCATTTGCAAACTTAGGATTCGCTTGCCTTTCGGCACACACTTTTCTTAGCTTTTTGGATCTTAACTGTAACATATAATTAAAGGAGAAAGAAAGGTTGGGGTGATGACATGACCCCCATACATCTGTTTCTATAAGGGGACACTCCCCCAACTTCCTGACGATGTCACTTCCCTCTCAGGTGCTGTTGGCATGATCCAAAGACTGGGTTTTCCCAGCCAGGGAGGGAGGAGGGGCAGCAGCAACTGCAGTGCCCCCCGCCCCCGACAGAAGGTCAGAAGATGAGGTAGCCTGGCTCGTGACCTCGTTTTCCATTTACAAATCAGGTCACTAGGCAAACTAGAGCATCCGTAGCAGGTGGCCTGGCTACTCTTTGGAGAAAGAAACCCTGAGAAAGTGAGCACCCCACTGGACATGGAGACACCTGGCATCTTCTCTGGTTTAGAAAGCATGCTGCATTCCTAACTCAGCAAGATCAGCAGCACCAGGGGCCCAGCCGAAGAGTGATTCTGTGTCAAATGAAATCATTGGGACTTTGATTAATTGGAAGATCAAACTTCTTTGTCTCAGTGGCCTTTTTTTCCCTTGACCCTGAAAGGAAAGATAACAAAGAACATTCCAGATCAGGCACTTCAGAGTGTCCCAAGATCCTATAATGTTAATGGGCATTTTAAACACAGGACAAGGCTCTTTCCGACCCTTCCGCTCCTCCGAGCCAAGTCCGTGGCAGCCCCGTGTGCAAAAGAGAGGAGGCAGCGGTGGCAGCAAGACAGGCGGGAAGACATGGATGGAGATGCTTTGCAGTGAAGGAGTGGTGGGGTGGGAAGGGAAGCCATGTACACGGGGCAGTGGCCACTGCTGGAAGCTTCTACTAGGCACGGATCACCACCAGCACGCCCCTGCCCCCTGCCGAGCCCGCAACTCCTTGGCAGCACTGAGTGGGGAGTCCTGTTGGAAGCAGATCGGCTGACCTAGAACGAAACCCTTAGCCATGAAGGTAACCAGACACACGGGTTCCATCTGTTTCTGGTTCCTCCCCCAACGGGGCAGTGCTTCTGCCCACCCCAGCCGCATCTTCCAGGGCACGTGTCTTGCAGTCAGCCCGTGGCTAAGCGGATAAACTGGTTAAGGAAAGGCCTGCTGCTGCTAAGTCGGGTCAGGCTTCATCTTCCATGACCTCGTGTTCCCCAGAGCTGAGACAGATAAATAACACTTTTCAAAGACAGTTCTTCATGTTTAAGGCACTGTGGGCCCTTGTAGCAGTGGGGGCTTCCAGATAGGTCAGAATGGAGCGTACCCTGGGGCATCCTCAGTACAAAAGCTTCTCCATGGTGACATGGCAGGGTCATTTGGAACACCAGTTGGTCATGCTACTCCATGACTGAGGAGTCCAATGGGACTTGCGTCTTTGGTGACATTTTGGTGTTTCCACTGGTTTTCCAGACCACCTTTACATCTTCTGGAATACACCCTTCCTGAAATCCCCTCACCCCATGCCTTTGCCACTGTGTGCTCTCCAATTTTCTCCTAAAATTGGACACCCCCAATTAGAGGGCTACTTTTCTACCCAACAGTTAATCTTAGCCATCTTGCCCACCCCTCCAGCCTGGGGCTCTGGCCACTGACTTCTCTTATACTTTGCCACACAGGGGTCACTTGGATGGTTCTTCTTAGAGACTTTGACTCCACCTTGGGTTGTTTGCTGTGGAGAGTGCCTGGTAGCCTAGGGTGGCCAATCTCACTTTGCCAGGAGACGTGACCCACTAACACATGGCAGCTCTGACCCAGAGACCCCTCAGATGTGTGATGGTAAATCTGGAGCCGCAGACAGATTCCCTCCATTAGCAGCCCATTGGGTTAGAAATTCCGTGTTGGGTTTACATAGAATGAAAGATACTTGACCTGTGGAGTGCCCGTGAGTGCACAGCTTCTGCTGCCCAGCGTGAAGAGATGGCCGTTGTTGTGAAACGGGAGTGATGCCTGAGGGTCTCGATGATGCTTGAGCCTTTTGTGTAACTTTTTATTAAGTCTTTGTGTATCTCAACTCATTAATAAAGAAAAGAAGAACACTTGGCCTATTCCCTTTATTCAGATGTTCCTGAAGTGTTGCCGAGAATGTTGTAGTTGTCCATGTTTGGCCCGGAACGCCTTACAGAGCAAACCCAAAGTAGGGAGGAGACCCCCGGTGGCCTAGGAGTGTTTCCTTCCTACCTGGAGTCAGAGGATGAGGGCAAGTGAGTGCAGTGATTGGAGACACAGCCTCTTGATGTCTGGCAGCCCTGGGTTTGAGTTCTGCCTTTACGTGCCTTTGAGCAAGTTCCCTGCTTCGGTCTCCAGCTGCCCTGCCTGAGAACGGGATAATAGTGTGCACTTCCTAAATAGACTGAGGACTGAAGCTAAGCTGTGGTGCAATCTCAGAAGTGGTGCTCTTAGTAGAGGACACTGGGCTGTCTGACATTGCTTTCCATGGAAAGAAACAGCCACCTGCCCCCATCCACAAGATCACAGTCTTTTGTGCAATGTGGTTTCATTTCTCTGTTAGTTGAACCTGGTGGGTACTTGGCCAAGTTGAGTCTCTCTGGGTCCTTTATCCAGGGACTAGAGACCAACAGCCCATATCCCTCTCTTGGAATGTCTTTGGGGGCCATAGCTAAAGCTTGTAGACCCAGAGGCTCCTCACCGCTCTGGGCTGGGAGCAGACCAGCATAGGAGCAGTGGTGGCGTGGCCGCTGGGCCGGGCTGCCTGCGCATTCCTTCATTCTGCACGTATTTATCAGGCGTTGGGCTGGGTGCTAGGTCCATGGTAGTGAGCAGAGAAGATGGTCTTCTGGTCATCAGTTCTCCTTTAGTCCTTAATTAAATTTCTGTGGCTCTTGTAACAAATTACCACAAACGTAGTGGCTTAACAGAGAAGTTTATTCTCTCACAGTTCTAGAGGCCGGAAGTCCAAACTCAGTGGGCTGAGGTCAAGGTGTAGGCAGGGCTGCTCTTCCTCTGGAGGCTCTGGGGGAGAACCCACTCCTTGTTTCTTCCTGCTTCTGGAGCTGCTGGCATCACATGGCTTGGAGCCATTTCCCTCTAGTCTCAAGGCCAGCATCCTCAAATCTCTCTTCTGTGTCTTCACATGGCCTTCTCTTCCCTATGGCAGGTCTCCCTCCCTCTGAGCTGATGCTCTGTCCTTCACTGAGAAAGTTGAAGCCAGCTGAACAGAATTTCCACAGCCTCCTTCCACTGTCTGCACCCACCCCTAGCATCTGCACCCACACACTCTGCCTTCTTGGCTGCTATTGGTGGACCATGCTTGTTCCTGGCTGAAGCCAGTCCCTTCTCAAGGGTACGAGAACACATCCAGACTTCCCTGTGGCTCTTCACCCTTCTCTCTTCTGCATCATCTGTCCTTCTCTCTCGGATCTTTCTCATCTTCAAACAAACAAGAACAAAACTTTCCTTTGACGCACCACCTCTGCCAGATACTACTTGCTTCTCTGCTGCCTTTTGCAGGAAGCCATCTTAAAAGGGTAATCTACGCTCAGTCCATGAATTGCTTTCATTCCTTTCTCCTTACACTGCTCTAAACAGGCTTTCACCCATCGTTCCACTGCCACCACCCTTCTTCTCAAGGTCAGCCATGGCTTCGATCTTGCTAAATTCAGTGGCTGGTTCTCAGTCTTTTCACATGTGAGCTGGCAGCTCTGGCACAGTTTCTCTTCCCCTCTTCCTTGTTCACAGTTTCTCTTCCCCTCTTCCTTGTTCACCTTTCTTCCATTAGCTTCTAGGACGCTGCCATCTCTTTGGTTTTCTCCTTCCTCATGGTCACTCCCTAATCTCTTTTGCTGGTTCCTTCTGCTCTGGTGGAGCACTCCAGAGCTCAGTCCTTGGTCCTCCACCTCCCATATGATCCAGTAATTCCACTATTGGGTATTTATCCAAAAAAAATGAAGCACTAATTCAAAAAGATGTATGCACCCCTATTTTATTATAGCATTATTTACAATAGCCAAGATATGGAAGCAACCCCAGTGTCCATCGATAGATGAATGGATAAGGAAAATATCACACACACACAGGAATATTATGCATCATAAAAAGGATGAGAATGTGCCATTGAGACAACACGGATGGTGTTACAGGCTGTTATGCTAAGTGAACTAAGACAGAAAAAGACAACATATGATTCCACTCCTAAGTAGAATCTAAAAAACAACAACAGCAAATGAATAAATGAAAAGCAGAATCAGACCTATAAATACAGAGATCAAACTTTTGTTGCCAGAGGGGGTGAGGATGGGGGCCTGGGAAAAATAGGTACAGGGGGAGGGAGATGCAGTCTTCCAGTTGGGGGATGAGTAAGTCATGGGATAATAGGCACCGCATAAAGAATTCAGTCAATGATACTATAATAATGATGTAAGGGGACAAATGGTGGCTACACCTGTGTGAATACAGCATAACGTCTAAACTTGTCCAATCACTAAGTTGTACACCTAAAATAATGTAACACTGTGCGTCACTGTACTTAAATTAAAAAAAAAAGTTTTGTTGCAGGTAATAAAACCACCTAGCCCTGTGACTGTCTACACGTACTGTGGGGAGCATGAGTAATGTACAGAACTGTGGAATCCCTGTGTTGTGCACCTGAAACTAATATAACGTTGTGCGTCAACTGTACTTCAATTAAAAAGTCTCCATGTCACGGGTTCCCAGCCCAATGGGGATGATGAACCATTATGATCTGAGGAGTCCCTCCCCCTGGGGAAGCCAGAAGGGGCTGTCATAAGCTTCATACCCAGTAGATGTGAAGGTTGTTCACTGACTAGATGACAACGTCAGGTACGTATTGAGCCCACTCGTCCCATCACTTGTGAAGATTAAAGGTTTCACTGCCTAATAAACTCTGTCTCCACCTCCACGCACATCTGAGAGGCAGGGGATGAAAGTTCCCAGGTGTCACAGATGGCAGCATCGGCATCACCTGGGCGCGTGTTGAAAGTGCAGACTTCTGGGTGCTGGCCCGACCTACTCTGCCAGAATGCGCCGTTTAGCCAGATCCGCAGGTGACTTGTGTGTGCAGTGCAGTCAAGTGTGAGTATCACCGTCTCGGAACATCAGCCCGGCCTCGGAATGCCGTCTAGTCCTGCGCTCGAGGGACGACGTTCAAGCACGTCCGGCCCGGGAGAGTCCTCGGCACGCATCGAGGCAGGGTCAGTTTGCTCCCCGGCTTGCAGCAGCGGCGGGACTCTGGCGAGTGTGCTCATACGGTGCCCTTAATCACCAGGGAGTTCTCACACAGAGTGAGTGGGACCGCAGTCGGCTTCTCCAACGCTCTCGTAGTCGCCTTCAAGTGTGCGCAGCTACGTTCAATGCAAAGAACGAGAGCGCTCACAGTCGCGGCTAAGAACGCAGAAGGCTCAGGCACTCTGAAGGTGGGTTGTTCTGTGCAAGCTGGAGATACTCCCGTTACCCCAGGAACTTTGCAAGGCTCCAGCAGAGTGCCAAATAGCTCATTACCACGGTAATGTGGAAGGGGAAACACAAAGAAAGCTGCGTTCACACGGAGCCAAGCGCGGCTGGATGTTTTCAGCAGAACGTAGATCTCTCGATGACGCGGTTAACCA
>NW_023254433.1:0-7359 GCF_002007445.2 Ailuropoda melanoleuca | reverse complement strand
CTCGATCCCATAACGCCAGGATCACGCCCTGAGCCGAAGGCAGACGCCCAACCGCTGTGCCACCCAGGCACTCCCATTCCTTAGTGTCTTAACACCCAACTTATTTCTGTTACTTGTATTAGCAGTCTGGCCCCTAAATGCATTTGCATATATGACTTCTGGAAGAGATGTACATAACCCAGTGGTCCAAGTCCCCCTCCACACTTCTCCAAGTACATATCAAGATAATTTGGTAATTTCCCCCCCTTCCCAGCTGCCCCTTACACTAGTTTATCAAATACCCCTTCCATTTCCTCCAGTCTTCTTTAGGCAAATCATCCCATTCATGCCTTCCCGCTCTTGGCTTCAGGACTGGAAGGTAAATCTACCATCTTCCTAAAGACTTAGCACCCCCACTTGCAGTGTGGTGAGACTGATCCCTGTTTTTCGATTGTTTGCATGACTGGGCTGGAAACTGAAGCCAAAGGAATTCCCAGTGAAAATGCTTTCATCTTGAGCCAAGAAGCCTGGGTAACTTTGAGTTGGGAATGACCATAGCTGCTTGTCTCGGAAATCTGAAGAAGCCTTGAGATGTGGCTTTCATTTTCTGGTGTGATGTGAAAGCATTGCCACTTGCCTAAGTCATTGGTAGTGGAGGAAAATCCATGCAAACACCTGAAATGAGAGTCATTTGTACATCCTGCTTTCTTTGAAATTCAAGATTCTGAGGACGAGTGAGGGTATTTGGCTCCAGCTGATAAGTACAGAGACTCCCAAGATGTAGGAAGGCAGCTGTGAGGTTTTGAAGAAGTAGCTCACCGCCTCAGATGAAAACCAACTGTTGGACAATTTTATAGTCTAAGATTCTTGACAATGAATGTAATTTAGGAAGTGATACGCATGTGTGTACTTTTAAAAAGAGGAAGTGGGCATTTAGACTTTTTCCTTTAGTGTATTGGGGAGAGCATTGTTAGTGCTATATTGGCACACCAGCTATGCAAATCAGGGGGTTGGGCTGACCATAAAAGAAACAAGAGAGAGGGAGAGAAAATAAGACTCGAAATACAACCGAGATTTCAAAACCATGCTGAGTTATCTAGGACTCTTGTTGACAAGGGGCAAACGGACAACAAATTTCAAGTGTAGTCCAAGAGGGCATAATTAAAAACTTTTATTTTCAAATTTTTATTGTTGCATTTGCCTCTTTCCTGCAGACCTCATTAATTTCTATTTCCTTAACGGTACTTGCCTGTTTCTGGGGAGGTGGCCTCCAAATCAGCTTGGAAAGTAGAGCAAACTCAAAAGAGGTTTTAAATTGCTTAGGTATTGCCTACAAAATTCCTAAAACCTCAGTTGTTCAGCCCCTCTCAGGCTGCCCTTGACAAATGTCTGCAGGCCTCAGCGCTCCTGGGGTGGGCCTGGCTCTAAGGCCCACCAGGTCCTACTGCGGTGACTGAGAATGTCCTCACAGGAAATCGCCCCTCCCTGAAAGGCACCCTGGGTGGCTCTCCAGCTCTGACTCTCACAGAGGCAACAGCCCCCAAAGCAACCGCTTGGCAAATGGGCTCCAGACACCAAAATGCATTGGAGGAAGTGGAGGCAAGGCCCGGAGCGGAGCCGCCGCCACCAGCAGGTGCTGTTGGGGTCCGGGGTCTCTTTCTGAACAGCACTTCTATTCTCCTCAGTCCTCACATTCGCCTCTCCTGCTCTCAGCCTCACGTCCAGGAAGTGAAAGCTCTGCCTCCTTAAGGACAGGCATCCCCACTTGCAGTGTGGGAGACCAGTGTGGGAACTCCGAGAAGCCCCATGTTCTCTTCCACTCCCACTCTTGGTTTAGGCAGAACTGCAGGGAGACGGATTTATTACTCCCATACAAAACATCCCACGCCTGATTATTCTTCCGGAGGCATGTATTACTTCCCTTAAAAAATTACTTGGCCTGACAGAGCTGCCTGGCACTTCATTCTCAATCTGATTTGCATTTGAGACAATGGCATTTCTTAACACCAGCCTCCTTAAGCAGAAGGGACAAGAATCCTTCACATCACTGGAAAGAGGAAACAGATGCTTTGTGATAAATTAGCAAAGTCCTTTCTCCTCCTTGCCTGTAAGAGTCACCGCCGTTTTCACCTCCAACCCTCCTAACTAAATTGCTCCTACGGTGAAGTATGGGCTCCCGGCTGCCTTTTGAGATGCCGTTTCTAATACGCGGGGATGCTCTGTGACTGAAAAATCTCCCTCACAAGGTGAGATGACACGTCATTACAGACTGTAATTTCTACTGAGAACTAAGAGACATCTGGAGCGAAGTAACTTTATGAGGCAGAAAATTAAAGAACTCACTTCCAGCCTCGTCTCTGCTCTACCAGAGTCAGGATACATGCCACTATTTTCTGCAAAGCCAAAAAGCAAATAAGATATTGATTGAATATAAAAGAAGAGAGACTCTAGTAGTAAATAATCACCAAAAAAGTTTGAATGCCTAGTCTGGAGGGTGAGAATAAAATCTCTTTTCCCGTAAGTATTGCTTTTCTACCTTGTGTAGTTATAGAGTGGTGCAGGGAAGTGGGTGGAATAGTTTTTAAACAAAGGCCACATTATAAGCACAAGCAGAATATTGTTCTAGAATAGAGAAAGGTATGAAGAAAATTACTCTATGGCAAAGAATTTCTTACAACCAATTAATTAGTTCTGGTGACTCGTTTCCTACCAAAGCTGCTAAATGAAATAACTTGGATTGTCATCTCAGAAATTAGGAAGATGATTTCGCTTTGCATAGCCAGACCACGAATTCATAAATTATTTAAGATAATATTAATTTATACCGACTAGTGACTATAAACCTCAATTAAAATATTCTGGAAAACTCATTACCCATCAACCTATCTCATAATGAATTTGTCATATCTTATTTAGAGAAAATAAATGAATGTCAGTGCAAAAGGTAATTGGGTTTTCTGAGCATCAGAATTCAGCTGGGTGGTAATAATCAAAATGCAGTCTTGAGGATTGTAGAAACCCAAGGCTCTTCCAGATGGACGCCGAAGAAGTATCCTGTAGTCACTTGATAAATATGTATTTCTAGCATCATAATAAAATCTGTTTTCTTGTTTGTGGCATGAATTGTTTGTTCGTGCCAGATCTCATTTTGGCCCTCTCTGGTTTCTGCCCCAATGGCTAGAGAAAAAGAGAGGATGGGGGACAGGATTTCCACTAAACTGAAGAGGTCCATGAGTTGAAAAAAGGTAAGTCATTGAGCTAGAGAAGATCTAGAGGAAAGAGGTGGGTCTCTTGCAGTCAGGTGGCGTGATCGTTAAGAACACAGGGTTTATCTTCACAGCCCTGGGGTTGTATTCCAGCTTTCTTAAAGCACTGTGGCTGCTCTTGTTTGGACTTGCGTTAGTTATGGTGATGCGAGCCATCGTAACGGGAGACTGTGGAGTGTGAGTGTAATGTGCAGTGTAATGGCTCAAACATAATCGTAGTTCATTTCTCACTCCTGTAACTGTCTGAGGCAAATCCTAGAAGTGGCAGGCAGCTGTGCTCATGCAGTGAACTCAGGGACCCAGACTCCTTCCATATTATGGCTCTGCCACCCTCTACGTTCTTGGGATTGCAGCTGGTGTGAGGAGAAAGAGAACCCGTGAAGAACGCAAACACTTTAAAAGCCTCGGCTGGAATGAAGACACCGCACACCCACTAGCATCCCATTGGCGAAAGTCAGTGATGGGTCACATCTTGACCCACGGGGATGGCGAGTGGGAATGTAGTCCCCGTCTGTTCAGCTGCTTGTCCGGAAAAACTCTAACTGCGAAGATGATGAGGAGGCATACATTTTGGCAGATGGCAGGCGATATCTGCCACAGGGCTGTCTATCAGAGACAGCAGAGATGATACATTCTGTGGAAGGGAAGTCACTGCAACGCAAATGAAAAGTTTGGAGGTGAAGGATTTAAGAAAGAGTCAACCAGTAATGGGAGAGCAGGCTTGAGAACGGTGAGATTAAACGTGGGTAAAAGCCAGGCCAACAAGCTCATCCCTCAGCTAAGAGGAGAGGCATCAGACATCAGGAAGAGTAGAGTGCCACCAGTTAATGCCAGTGTCAAAAGGGTGGGTCCCAATAAATCAGAGACTTTCTCTTCCAGGGAAGCTTCCCTACGTGGTTCTGTGCTGAGGGCTACAGTTACTGGAGTGGCTGAGGTTCGCCTCTACCCTCAAACAGGAAATGGAGACAAACCTGTATTCAGGAAGCAGATGACAGTCCTTGGAGGCTGTGTAATACACACACACACACAAACAGTTGTGTCAAGGAATTGATACCCATGGTCTTTAAAGAGGAAATGATTATAGATGAAAATGAGTTGGTGTTTGTCAGAAATTGTCCAAACCTTTCGTTGTAAGGAACTTCTCTGCATTGGCCTCCCCTGGTCTTTCCTACCTGAATTAGCTTTCTGTACCCTGAAATATCTAAACATGATACCAAGTGACAGTTAAAGAAAAATGAGGTAATCGTAGAATAAAAGCACAAGAGATGTAAGTACACACATGCTTATTGCATCACTGTTTTTAGTGGCAGAAATCTGGAAAGATCCTTAATGTCTATCATTTCAGAGAATGGCTGAAGAAGGTCTTTTCCACCATACTGGGGATCACTATACAGCTATTAAAAAATGGCTTAGACCGGGAAGGATGTCCATGTATAAAGCA
The DNA here is from genome assembly GCF_002007445.2 of Ailuropoda melanoleuca. Taxonomy (NCBI): domain Eukaryota; kingdom Metazoa; phylum Chordata; class Mammalia; order Carnivora; family Ursidae; genus Ailuropoda; species Ailuropoda melanoleuca. Next base: position 2,673 of record NW_023254433.1, on the reverse strand, counting down.
GGCTGCAAAGCACTGTTTTATGTGCTCCCACCTTTGTATAAACAAACTGAAACACAAAACCTATACGTGAGTATCTGTTTGTACAAGCATGGAGGAAAGTGTGTAAGAATACATTCCGAGTTTTAACGTTGATATTTGGAGGAGAGAGGTTTTGAAGATCGGAGTTTTTAACTTCTTCCTTAAGTATCCATTTTGTAAGTTAACGATTAACAAGCAAGAAAAAAACCCCCACAAGGGTGTTTCAAATCTCAGAAACTGGCGAAATACAGGATGCTTCCTCCATCCAGACCCTGATCACCCACTTCTCCTTTCAGTAATTATTTATTGAGGATCCACTTGTTGCCAGGTGCTTTCACGGACATTATTTTATTGAAGCTTTGGAATAATTCCAAGAAATCTTATTTATAGGTAATAAAACAAGAGAAAACAGATCTTTAGTAACTTGCTCAGGGTCAAATCACTGGGAAGATGGTAGAGTGAGGATGTGTCCAGTCCCTCTGGTCCCCAAAGCCTGTGTGCTCTTGTCTGTACTTCACTCTTCTAAAATCAGGAAGAGGGGTGGCCCTATTCCCTATTTCTTTCTTTTTTTTTTTTTTCCAAGATTTTATTTATTTATTTGACAGAGAGACAGCCAGCGAGAAAGGGAACACAAGCAGGGGTGTGGGAGACGGAGAAGCAGGCTGCCAGCGGAGGAGCCCGATATGGGGCTCGATCCCAGGACTCCGGGATCACACCCTGAGCTGTAGGCAGACACTTAATGACTGAGCCACCCAGGCGCCCCCCTATTCCCTATTTCTGAGGTCAGGTAACCTAGCATTCTAATGAGGCCTGGTTAACTAGTAAGGGTCCTAGTTTATGAACAGAAGGGTGACCTAGAGCAGGACAGAATCCTGTTGGGAATAATCCCAGTCCTTGCTGAAAAACCTAAGGGAAAGTACTGGAAAGACCCAATCTTGAAAGAATCCCCTTGGAGGTGAGTCCCTTGGTGACACCTCCACGGGGGTGGGGAAGTACACTGGGTATAATCTTTGAGGGTCTCAGGGGGAAGAAGAACAGCTGTACTTTGGCAAAGAACTGCTTTGCCCCCGGAGGTGTGTACGGGGGCCTTTGTGTGCGTCAGCTCCCTCTTTTCCTTCTCCAGTTAGGAGCTCTCTGGTTCTGATTATGGGCTTCCAACAACTGAAGAATTGAGAGGTTTCTTCAGAACACATTTCCAGCCAGAGATAGCGTTGTTGAAGACAAAGAAAAATACCTATTTCTAAGTTTTTGTGGGAATTGGCAATTCTGGCAATTGAAAAAACTAGGATAGTTTCTCTTGGTGGGCTGAGCTTTTGGTCCAGGCTTGAGGCCGTGGATGACCCAGAAGGTTTAGGTCACGCTACTGTGCTGATGTGGGCACAGGCATTTTTTGTTGCACTCTTCCTAGGTTGGCTCTCTCCAGGAGTTTCAGATTAGTAGGAATACATTTTAATTAGACAAAAGCGTAGGTATTTAAAAAATCATTAAAGAGAAAAGCTAAAAAAAGAATGTCTAAGGCAGTGGTTCTCAGTGTGAGTGTCACATTCAGGCCACACCTCGGACCAATGAAACCAGTATCTGTGGGGCCAGTGGTTTCTATAGCTCCCCAGGCGATTTCACTGAGCAGCTGAAGGTGAGCCGCTGGCTGACGGACCAACATTCTCACCCAGCTGCACCAGCAAAGGTCCGGCAGCTGAGCCTGTCCTCAGGGCTGAGGTCACTCCGGGAGATGACTGACAGCTGGCGCGGGACCCCAAGCTCCCTTGGACAGGACCCCTCCTTGGGCCCCAGCCTTCACTCACCGGTGAGCCGCCCGTTCTGCTCAATAGCCAACTCACAGAAGCCGAGACAGATTTATGGGCTGCAGTATTGTTCTGTTCCAAATGAAAATAACTGGATTGAGGCCCATAAAAAATGACTAAGGTTACAATTTTAGATTACCTATTTTGTTAACTAGAAGACTGAAAATAGGCAACTCAATTATTTAGAATAGCTATCTGGGTATTTTTAAGAAAGGGAAAGGTTGACAGTTGTCTAAACTTCTATCTTCATGTTATGTAAGTGATGAATCACTAAATTCTACATCTGAAACTAAAAATAAATAAAATAAAATAAACTATCTTCAGATTATATCATAGACCTAATAATAATGAAACCAGGTGGTCTGTGGGTGGTTCTGGAATGTTGACTCCACATCTCTGCTTTAGTTTATCATTCTCTAATACCTGCATAGAAATCAGCTAATTTAATCAATTTTGAAACTCTACTTACTGGGGACAATCTGTAATCTACTTTAGACTTGGCATTTTTCTTCATGAGACCAAATAGAAGTGGTTAAAAATCTGAAACATGGCAACAACTGGCCTCGGGAAAAGAGCAAACACAGCATCATTTGTTCATGTGGCAAATTTGGTACATAGAGTTTTGATGTGGTAACAGGCTCTAACAAGACCAGGAGCTTGTAAATGGTAAAGCGCCAACATTCCGGATTGAAAAGGGGAGCACTGCCAGAAGTGCTGGTTCTGATGCTGCTGAGGTTGTCTTCTTTGGATCATCCGCACACGCACACACACACTCTCTCTCTCACACTCACACACACACTCTGACATACACTCTCTTATACTACATTCACATACTCTCTCACACACTGTCACA
>NW_023254432.1:0-7331 GCF_002007445.2 Ailuropoda melanoleuca | reverse complement strand
AGAAGCAGGCTCCCAGCAGAGCAGGGAGCCTGATGCGGGGCTCGATCCCAGGACCCTGGGATCACGCCCTGTGCCGAAGGCAGATGCTTCACCGACTGAGCCACCCAGGTGCCCCCACCAAGTGAACTTTTAAAGAAAAAATAGCTTCTTCTTTTTTAAAAAGATTAAAAAAATTTTTTTTAATTAAACATTTTTTTTTAATTTTTAAAAACTTAAAAAAAATGGTTTTTCTTTTTTGAGAGGGAGAGAAAGCACATGTGTGAGTGGTAGTGGGGGGGGAGAGGGAGAGAGAGAGAGAGAATCTTTAGCAGACTGTATACCTAGTGCGGAGCCCCACATGGGACTCAATCTCACGACCCTGAGATCATGACCTGAGCTGAAATCAAGAGTTGGCTGCTTAACCGACTGAGCCACCCAGGCGCCCTAAAGATTTTATTTTTAAGTAACCTCTACACCCAACATGGGGCTCAAACTCACAACTTGGAGATCAAGAGTCACATGCTCTTGTGACTGAGCCAGCCGGGTGCCCCTGAACTTACCTTGTAAAGGAATGTTTGCATCTATTCTAAGTTCTCAAGTGTGATAATCTAAATAGATTAACACAAGAATAAGCAATAAGAGTAGAAAGCAGCATCTGGTTTTAATCAGTGAACACTGTTTTTTTTCATTACCAATATCTTTATCATCCACACTTGGCAGAAAATGTGGATGGGAAGGGTCAGTTCGTAGATGTGACCAACCATCAAAATACGATGTGAAGAAAGAGGTCGTATCTGCCATAAAGGTCCCTTGTTCTTTACTCTGACAGTTGGTGTTTCCAAATATAGGGTGCAGTAGCATGGCGGCCTCTGGCTTCACGCTACCTCTACACGCATGCAGGAGCGATGCAACCAAACTACCGTTACGTTTACCCAGGCATGGATAATTGCTTCTTCAGCCTAACCGAAAAAGAGAGGATAGTAATGCAGGCCAGGCAGCCATATAGCGCCCTTTCCTACAGCTGGGCAAACAGGACTTGTAGACTGTAATTCCAAATTGGTCCTGGAGGGGGCGTGCTTGTCATATAACAGCATAGGAGACTTCTTTGTTGTTGTTGTTAACTTTTTATTTTATTTTAATTTAATTTAATTTAATTTTATATACAATGGAATATTATTCAGCATTCAGAAAGGATGAATACCCACCATTTGCATCGACATGGATGGAACTGGAGGGGATTATGCTAAGTGAAGCATGTCAATCAGAGAAAGCCCAGGAGACTTCTATTAGCTCTTCCAGTAACTGTGTGAATTTAAGAAGGTATCCCTTCTTCTGGGTACATGGGTACGTGGCCCCATGCCAGGTCACAAGGTTTGCCAAGCAGAACATGGGCTGGATGCAGCTCTCCAGAACTGACCTTTTCAGGTTGGCATTGGAAAAGAGGGGAAATAATTACACGGAAGAAAGAACATTGACAATAGATGGGCTGGTCGGATCTGGGTTCAAATGCTGGTTCCACCACCCATCAGCTGGGTCATTTGGAACAGAGTGCTTAGTCCCTTTGAGCCTCAGGTTCTTTTTTTAAGAAATGAAGCCAGGGGTGCTTTGGTGGTTGAGTCTGTTAAGCATCCGACTCTTGATTTCGGCTCAGGGCATGTTCTAGGGTCATGAGATGGAGGCCCACCTTGGGCTCTGTGCTGACCGTGGAGCCTGCTTGGGATTCTCTCTCTCCCTCTGCTCTTCCCTCCCCTCTCTAAAAAAGAAAGACAGACAGACAGACAATACAAACAATCCGTACTATTACAGATAACATGTAAAAAGCAAAGGGTCAAAGCATGCTATAGGCCAGAAAAAAGATAGATGGGTCAGAGCACATAAATGCCGAGGGGCACAACATGGGGTGGGAGAGGTGGAGAGGATAAGCAATTGGTAAACAGGAGATCTGAAGCACCAAGTGCTGAGGTTTTGAATCTAAAATAAACTCAGTTAATAACACTAGACAACACTTGCTGAGTACCTGCTATCGGCCAGGCACGATGCTTAAACATATATCATTTCAATGAGTCTCTCAAACAACTCGACAAATTTTACCCATTTTTTCACTCATTCTTTCATTTTCAACTTCATTGAGGAATAATTGATATCGTAAGACATTAAATGTCATAAATGGTAGTCTGTACACCTTGACCTACATTTCCCCATTTCCTCCTCCTTCAGCCCCTGCTAACCACCATTATATTCCCCTTTTCTATGAAATTGGTTTTTAAATACTGGATTCTACGTACAAGTGATTCAGTACAGTATCTGTCTTTCTCTGGCTTATTTCATTTAGATAAATGTACCCTAGTTTCATCTAGGTTGCAAATGACTATATTTCCTTATTTTCTTTTGACTTTTTTATGTTCTTTTAAATTTTCCCATTTTAATTTGTCTATACTGTTTTCTGTAAGGGCTATACTAACTTACATTTCCACCTACAGTGCATAAGGATTCACTTTTCTCAACGTCCTCGCCAACATCTATTTCTTGTGTTTTTGATAATAGCCATCTAACGAGTGTGAAGCAATATTCCATTGTGGATTTGATTTGCATTTCCCTGATGATGAGTGATGTTGAGCATCTTTCCATGTACCTGTTGGCCATTTGCAGGTCTTCTTTGGAAAAATGTGCATTCTTGTCCTTTGCTCATTTTTAATTGATTTACTTGCTTTTTTGCTATTGAATTGTATGAGCTTTTTTATATATTTTGGTTAATAACCCCTTATCAGGTACATGGTTTGCAAATATTTTTTCCCATTCTGTAGGCTGCATTTTCAATATATTGATAGCTACGTTTGCTGTGGTGAAGCTTTTTAGTTAGTCCCATTTGCTGATTTTTGCTTTTATTGCCTGTACGTTTGGTGTTTTATCTGGAAAAATCAGTGGCAAGACCAATGTCAAGGAAACTTCCCTATGTTTTCTTCTAGGAGTTTTATGGTTTTAGATCTTCACTGTAAGTCTTTAGTCCACTTTGAGTTAATTTTTGTGAGCGGCGTAACATAGGGGTTCAGTTTCATTCTTTTTTTTTTAAGATTTTATTTACTTATATGACAGAGAGAGAAAGAAAGAACAAGCAGGGGGAGTGGCAGGCAGAGGGAGAAGTAGACTCCCTGCTGAGCAGGGAGCTGGATGTAGGACTTGATCCCAGGACCCTGGGATCATGAACTGAGCTGAAGGCAGACCTTAACCGACTGAGCCACCAGGCTCCCCTCATTCTTTTGAATGTGGCTGTCCAGTTATCCTAACACCGTGTATTGAAGAGATTGTCTTTTTGTCATTGTGTGTTCATAGCACCCTTGTCAAAGATTAGTTGGCCATTAAGTGTGGATTTATTTCTGGCTCCCTATTCTCTCCCACTTGTCTATGCACCTATTTTTATGTTAGTATGATACTGTCTTGATTACTATAACTTTGTAATAGATTTTGAAATAAGGAAGTGTGGTGCCTCCACTTTTGCTCTGCTTTCACAAAATTGGTTGGGCTATTTGGAGTCTTTGTGTTTCTAAACACATTTTAGGTCGTTTTTTCTATTTCTGTGAAAATTGCCAGTGGAATTTTGATAGGGATAGCACTGAATCTGCAGTTCACTCTGGGTTGTATGGACACATGAGTGATATTAATCCTTCCAATCCATGGATACCAGGTATCTTTTTATTTATTTGTGTCTTTCTGGGCTGTATAGGTATGGAACTGAATCACCATGGGCTAATTTCCTTATTTCTCACAAACCAGAATCCCTGGCTTCTATAAAAGTGGTTTCCCTTTCATCCACTTTAATTGAAATCACTGAACGCAACGATCACTTTTAGTCTGCCATGGACTAAATGGATATCAGTCTGTCTGAGGAAAACAGACTAATCCTCGTGGACCAATTCACTTCAACTGAAGAACTGATCACATTAGTTAGCTGTCAGTACACAGAGAGAATCTGAAGTTTGGGATATTGCCCAGATTTTGAGGAGTTGACAGACTGAGAGCCTATGACATGTGGGCAGTTGAGTAAGGTTTGACTTTTAGTGGGGCGCCTGGGTGGCGCAGTTAGTTAAGGATCCGACTCTTGCTTTCAGCTCAGGTGGTGATCTCAGGGTTGTGAGATCGAGCCCCACATCAGGCTCTGTGCTCAGTGTGGAGTCTGCTCCAGATTCTCCCTCCCTCTCCCTTGGCCCCTCCTGCTCATGCTCGCTCTCTTTCTCTCTCTAAAATAAATAAATATATCTTAAAATAAAAGGTTGGACTTTTAGTGATGGGAGAAAACATGTTCTAGGCAAATCATGATAGCAATGAGTAGCTGACATTTATTAAAAGCTTATAATGTGCAAGACCTAGTTCTAAGGGATTCACAAGTCTGAACTCAATCCTCACAGCAGAACTATGAGTAGGAACTATTAATATCCCCACTTCATGGGTAAAGAAAATGATTCACAGAACATTTAAGGTCTTGACCAAATTCACCCAGCTAGCTAGGCTCCAACCCCACGCCATCTGGCACCATGCTGTGATCTTAATTCCTACTCCATGTGGGTCCTGAAAAACCAAGGGCCACTAGAGAGAAATTTAACCTACTAGATGAAACAAATCAATTAATCAACTCAACAGCTGCTATATCTGTGAGTGAGGAATGACACAGGACAGAAGCCCCTGAGGTAGATTTAGACAATAGGGTAGAACGGCGTCGGAGCGAGCTCCCTGAACCCTGTCGGTGAAATTACATTATAGGTAATTCTACATGGACGTCTTAAATCGATGATAGTGTCAGAAGCTTATAAAATGCCATTTTTTCTACGGTTCTCTTCTCTTGAAATCAGTGAAAATAGATTTAGTTTTAGTTTCAGTTACTACGGATTTAAACGTGGAGGAGTCACATACCTTGACTACTTCTCTGGAAAGAATTGTGAATTTTTTCAAAGGACTTTGGGTGTATTTCACCGTGACGACTGGAGCCAACGCAAAAAATATCTTAATCCTTTTAGCCAGCTCTGGATTTGTAGAGAATGCTATGAAGGCTGAAAGGGAAGAACACAGTAGTTTATAGACTTAAAACAATTCTTCAGTCATTGCAAACGATAGTAAAAGTAGTAATATTAAAAACAACAATGACAGCAGCTACAAAAGCAACTCAGAGTAAGTACCACTGGTAGGGAAGAATTTCCTAAACTTCTCAAGGAGGCAATTGGCTAATTCAAACTGCAGTGACTTTCCCGTCCCTGGAGAATTTAAGTCTACTCATAGAGAGTGCTGCAGAAAGGGTTCAAACATCCATTGTGGGGCATATCCAGGAAGACTCCAAGGACCATTCTACCTTGACCATACTCTTTAGTATCAGACAATACTGGGCTATAATTTGGCTTCCCATTCATGAGCTGTGGGAAGTCTTAGTTTTCTCAAGCTGTAAAAGTGGAAAATAGCTCCCTCACTGGATGATTCTTTTGAAGGTTAACTTACACATTATAGAACCGAAGGTATCCTTTGGCATTCTCACCATTAGAAAGAATTTCCGAATTCAGCCATTTGTAAAACATGAATAAACAGCCTCAAATGTTTGTAGGTTGCAATGAGAGATGGTACGTCAGATGCATAGCCTATAGAGACCTACTTTACACCAGAAACCCGATTAGGATTCAGATGTGGAAGAGAGCCTGGTGGAGATGCCATGGGTACTGTTGAGGTGTCTAGTTGCATGGGGACAGGGACGGGGGCGAAGTGCCTCTAGGCCTTGTCAACGTGGCCCCAGTACCTCTGGGAACTAAAAGAAGCAGTCATTGTGGCATATGATCTCCACCATTTGTAATTCTCTGCTCTCTTTTTGGTGTCCTCATTCGACTGAAAGCTCTTTAAGGGAAAGACCCGTGTCATTCTTATCTCGGCCTTCCCCGCGTCTAAGCCAGTGTCTGGCCACCGTGTGTGATGTACACACGGAAGTAAGTCCCTCCCCTTCAGGCTCATCTATCAGTCTCCAAATTCAGTCCTGGGGCGGCGGAAATCCCTGGTGTCCTGTTTCATTTACTCTTTAGAAACCAGTCCGAGGAAATGGTTTCCCAGGTCAAGTCCTCCAGCTAGACACTGCACAGAGGGAAGTCCTGACCCCTTTCCTGAGTGCAGAAGGTTCTCTGACACTCCCGGATCCCAGCTGCCCCAAACACACCGATGGTGGTGCCTTGGGAGTGGCCCACATAGTAGAGTCGCTCTTGTCCAGTTTTTTCTACGATGAACTTGATTGTGGCCGGAAGGTCATAGTTAGCCATCTCGTCCAGGCTGCCAAAGAGAAAGAACAACAAAATTGGGGGGAAAAACCCATCTCATTGTCAGGCCTGCAATGCTTAAACACCTTTATTGCAGACACAGATCCCTAGCTTTTGTCAGTGTAAGTCTAGAGTCAATATAGAACATTAGGCATCTCCGTAAGCATTGAGGGTGTCCCCTGGATTGTAAGAGTAACATGGGTAAGTCCAGAATCAGGGAAATCTGTTTTGCAGAGGCCCAGAGAGGATTTTCCTGTTAGGCTAGTCATACTTCACTTAATTCTACAGCGGATTTACCAAACTCCCTTGAAAAGAACAATACCGGGAATATTTATTTTAAAAGCAGACTAAAGCCAACAGACTGGTAGGCATCAGCCCGGACAGACCGAATCAGAATTTCCAGGGAAGAGGCCTGGTGATCTGCTTATTTATCAATCACCTCGGGTTCTCCTTTTTCTCCGAATGGTTGGGAAAACGCTCACCTAGGGAGGGAATCATCCTGTTTCCTGTCATCATGCCATGACCCGGCGGCACTGGGGTGTGGAATGAGGAAATGCCAAATGGTTTCGAGGAATAAGGCATCAATGAAGCCAAGGAACAGATGGCTTTAGGGACCTGCAAGGCAGACTTCTTCGCACCGGTGCCAGCGTGGGGGGTCGCCCCTGGGATGAAGCTGGCCTGGCTTCTAGAGCAGACCGTGCCCCAGGCGCTGCTGCTGGCAACTCGGCTCTTCGCTCATTCTGAGCTCAGGATTTCTCTTTATTTCCCCAGGACCCGGTTCGGGGGCCAGGTCTCAGCCCCGCCAGCCTCTGGTTTATTCACTGCTCAGTGATTACACACTGGAGGTATCACCTATGCAGACTCACCCGGGGCTTGCTCTTGGCTTATCATGAATGTCTGGTTCTCAAAATTTTCATCCAGAACCTTGTTTCCTGTCCCATTTCTCAATCAGTTTCAGTTTTCCTCTTTAGCAAGCACCCAATGTAAGCTTCCTCTGGGGTCCACAGTGACAAAGTGATAGTCCTAGAATTAACCTTTCTAAAGACGACCTTTGCATTTTGATTTTTTTTTTTT
>NW_023254431.1:0-7221 GCF_002007445.2 Ailuropoda melanoleuca | reverse complement strand
TATATATTATATGATTAATATAATTAATATTAATATATATTACATATAGTGAAATAAATGTATACATGGATTCTGCATTCCCCCCTCCCCCTGGCAAATTAATGAACACATCTGTCACCATTACCTCACGTTTGCCTTTTTTTTGGTGAGAACATTTTAAGTTCTACTCTTAGCAAATTTTAGTTATAAAATACAGTGTGATCAACTATGGTCACCATGTTATGCATTAGATCCACAGACCTTACTCACCTTACAGCTCAAAGTTTGTGCCCTTTTACCAGTCTCTCCCTTTTCCTCCCAGTATTTATACTTTGACATTCACCTGGTATCTTTTTATTTCTTCTCAGAATTCTTATCCTTCAGAACCCTTAATTTATATTTTTTAAAGACTTATTTATTTATTTTATAGTGAGAGCTCGAGCACTGGTTAGGGGAAGAGGGAGAGGGAGAAAGAGGCAGAGAAGCAGACTCCCTGCTGAGCAGGGAGCCCCATGCGAACTGGGCTCAATCCCAGGATCCCTAGATTATGACCTGAGCTGAAACCAATGAAACCGAGAATCAGAGCCATAATTGATTAAGCCAGCCAATGCACCCCAAATTTACGTTTTTAAAGCCCTTGTTATCACACCATAATATGCTGTCGACTCTCCACAACTCAACCAAAACTCCTTGCCTCTATTAGTTCTTAGAACTTGGTCTAAACTGCACTTAGATATTATATGTATACATATTTATATATCCTTAATAGACTACAGTCTCTTTTTAAGATATGTTTTAGATTTACAGCAAAAGTGAGCTGAAGATAGAGATTTTCCATATCCCCTTGCCTCACACGTGCATAGCCTCACTCATTAGAACTATCCCTCATCAGGGTGTTACACCTTTGTCAATTGATGACCCTGCATGGACACATTAATCTTACCCAAAGTCTACAGTTGGTATCAGGGTTCATTCTTGGTGTTGTACGTTATGTGGCTTTGGACAAATGTATTGTGACATGTATCCACCATTATAGTACCATATAGAATGGTTTCTCTGTCCTCATGATCCTGTCTGCTCTGCCTACTCATTCCTCTTTCAGTGCCCAGCAACCACTGATGTTTTTATAGTCTCCATTGATTTGCCTTTTCCAGAGTGTAAAATAGTTGAAATCATGCAGTAAGTAGTAGCCTTTTCAATTGACTTCTTCCACCTAGTACTATGAATTTCAAATTCCTCCTTGTCTTTTCATAGCTCAATAGCTCATTTCTTCTTAGCACTGAATATTATTCAATAGTCTGAATGTACCACAGTTGATTTGTTCATTCACCTAGTGAAGAACATCTTGGAGATTTTCAACTTTTGGCTATTATGAACAAAGCTGCATAAACATCTATGTGCAGGTATTTGTATGGATGTACATTTTCAACTCCTTTAGGTAGATAAAACAAGGACTGCTATTGCTGGACCATATGGTAAAGTATGTTAGTTTTGTAAAAAAATGCAAAACTATCTTCCCCAGTGGCTATACTGTTGTACATTCCACCAGCAATGAATGGGGGTTCCTGCTCTGCTGACATTTCGTAGTGGCAGTGTTTCAGATCTGGCCATTCTAATAGATGTATAAGTTGTATCTCGTCGTTTGAATTTGCATTTTCCTAATGTGAAATGATGTAGAACATCTTTTCAGATGCTCATGTGTCAAGTGCATCTCTTCCTTAGGGAGGTCTCTGTTAAAGTCATCGGCCACTTTTTGATTGTGTCATTTGCTTTCTTGTTGACTTTTAAGGATTCTTTGTGTATTGTGGATAACAGTCCTTTATTAAATATTTCTTTGTATATAATTTCTCTAAGTCCATGACTTGTCTCTTCATTCTTTTGAAAGTGCCTTTCAGAGAACAGAAATTTTGAATTATAATGAAGTCTACTTTATCACTTATTTCTTTCATGGATCATGCATTTGGTGTTGTGTCTAAAATGTCATTGTGAAACCCAAGGTCATCTAGATTTTTTCCTATGTTGTACGAGTGTTACAGACATGTAGGTCTGTGATCCATTTTGAGTTAATTTTTGTGACAAGTATATGTCTACATTTACTTTTTGCTTGTGGATGTCCAGTTGTTCCAGCACCATTTGTTGAAAAGACTTATCTTTTCACCATCATGTTACCTTTGCTCCTTTGTCAAAGATCAGTTGACTATATTTACGTGGATTTGTTTCTGGACTTTCTGGTCTGTTCAGTGACCTGTTTTCTGTTCTTTCATCAGTGCCCCACTATCTTGATTAATATAATCTCTTGAAATCCCAAATCTCATTGTTTGCCTTTTTAAAAAGTATTTTCCAAGTGCACTTATAATAAAAACTTGACTTTTGAGGACTTCAGTAAATATAGGTTAAGTTAAATACTTAAGTACCAGGATGAGTTACAACAGTAGAGCAAAGTTGTTAAGAACACAGAGAAGAAGACTACCTATGTTTGAATCTGGTTCTTACTCATTGGGTAGGATAATCATTACACCTGTTTCATGAGGGTGTTGATTAAGTAAGTTATTCCCCATATTCCTAGCACAGTATCTGGCACAAGGCAAATGCTTAATTATTGTTGCTGTCATTGTTATTATTTCATTCAGGATTCAATACTTTAGGTTTTGTATGTCATTATTTCCTTATAGATATGTGTTATCTTATGCAAGCTTTTTATAGATGGTCTGATTTATTTTAGTTTAGCTTCTTTCAGTGGTTAGTGATACAGTCAGCTGGTGTGTGTGTGTATGCATGTGAGCGTGCAGGTATTCTCTACTATGACACTAGCATATATGTGTTCTGCATTATTAAATAAGGTCTTTTGATCCATTTTTCAGCTTTGAAGAGTTTTCTCCCTTAGTTTCTGCGATTGCTATTTCCTCATCTATGTTAAAATTCTCTCTTGTTCTAATCTAATTATAGGTAAATTAGAAGTCCAGAAATGTTAGGAATCTAATATCTCTCTTATTGTCTTTATTCATTGAGTTCTGTGAGAATTTATTGAGTGTGTCTTTATTTCTGCATAATCTGCTCCCTGACTTCGTGAGTTTCATCTATATTTAATCTATCACAATTTCAGATTATTTGCCCCAGTGACTGTCTATGTACCCCTTTCTTTTGAGCCATCCTTTTATTTCCTTAGGGAGTGCCTATCTTGGAATTATAGTCCTTTTTATAGTCTGAGAGAAACATAAAAATGAATAAAATCTGAGTATTTACAACATTAGATTACAATCAAGACATAGCTATGGCGGGTAGTATCCAATGCTGATGTGGTATTGTGTAATCTTCTTTAACATTCACACCCTAATTTTGAACCCAGTAGATAGCTTTGCTGTTGAACTTAGTTTACTTTATTAAAGAGTGAATTAAAAATCTGATATTCATTTACCTGCAGGAGATACAATAAGTTAGTCATTTAACATTCTCTTCTAGATCTCAGGAAGGAGATCTGTGTAAGGGAGAGAAGGAGAAAAGGCTGAATCTCAGTCATTCTCTGACAATGAAGAACAGGTAGAAGATGGTGAAAATGATTTCACAGAATTTACTGGCACATATACTAAAGTTTGCCTTTAAGGAAATGATCCTTGTTGAGACTGTGACTGTTGTATTGGAAAAATAAAATGCACTTCTTTTACTTTGAGATCAGTGATCCCTTAAAACATTGTAAATCCCCTTAACAAATTTCTTCCTCACTCTTCTTAAAGTGGGTTGCAGCCCTGGCATATTTAGAATATTGGGTTACTTTTGGGTCCCAAATACTGCACTTAGAATATTTTGTAAGGTAATAACTCCTTCTCATTTTCTAGAAGTTTTTGACAGGCAGAACCATCATTGCTCTCCTCATGACCAGTGTTCAATTTAGGCAGCTGAAATCCTAAATACGATAAATATTCAGTTGGTTTAGGGCCACCGCAACCAAAACCAGAAATGTATGCAGTTGTGATCATGAAGGATCAGTTGGCCTTACCTGTTCAGAAGCCAAAACTCTCGTTTGGTCCTTCTTAAAATATCTCAACTTCACCCACATCAGGAATACTCTTTCAGTTGACTGAAAACTGAATTAGGCTGCAGGGAAGGGGAACAGTACTTCTTGGGGTCAGATTTAGTTGATAACACATCTCTTCCTTATTGTTCATGCATGAGACTTATATTCACAGGCAACCGCATTGGCAAAAACTACACCAGTCACCGGAAGTGCAGGAGGAATAGACCATCATTTGTGTGCCTGAGGCATTTGTATAGTCTCCGACTGCATCTGTGAATGTTAGGGACCAAAACAACTTGGATTTTTGGCCACATAGTTCCCAGTAGTTACTGAGCTATTCCAAATTTGTTCCCTGATCTATTTTAAAGATGGAAGCGTAGGCAAATTAAAGAACATTCAGGCAAGAGGAAGAAGTGATTAAGAGGATGGAGAGCTCTTTTAACAAGAAACTAATAATGTGTAGCTTAGTTCAACAATAGTAAGTGGAGCTCATGATAATGATATATAAATATTTGAAAAATATAAACAGGAAGGAGCAGCATTGTTTAATGCAATTCAGCTGAAGGTAACTAAGAGCAATGCAAAGTGCTTATGAAAGAGAAATTTAAAATAAACACGAGAAAATAATTTCCTAAAAGAAAATAAGGGACCACATTGTAGGAAAGCATTGCCACTGCACTAAAAAGTATGGAACAAGGAAACTAATAACAAGGATTTACCAACAGCAAATTCATTCTTTTATTCACCAATTCACAAAATGCTTTTTGGTTATTTACATATTTAACATTTTCTTTGCTCCCATACCTTCATTCACGCTGTTCATTCATTCATTCAACAAATACTTGCACAGTTCAGTGTTGTGCACATTGGGAGACACAGTCATTAACATACTGTTTAGGGTACTGTTAGTGTCTGTAATAAATAACCAGAAATTTCAGTAGTTTAACACAATACACTTTTAGTTCTCCCTCACATGAGGTCTCAGTCGAACATTTCTTGCTGACAGAAGGGTGAGGGTTGGATTGGGTAAGTGGATGGTTGAAGGGGCCAAATCCATATACTCTTTCAGAGATCCAGGCTGATGGAGATCCCCAAGTACACTCTGATCTGCAGTATCTAGCTGGAAACGCAGAAAAAGACTGGGGAAGAAATAGTCCCTCCTTCAACATACCGGCTCAAATTACTTTCAGTTTACTTTGATTTTTTAATGGACAAGTAGCTGATCAAAACCGACCCAAATCCCTGCCCTTTTGGGAGTGTACATCCAGTTGGAGGAAACCGACAGTAAGAAAATGATAAACAAAATAAATGTTTTATTGGGATGCCTGGGTGGCTCTGGTTGGTTAAGCTTCAAGACTCTTGGTGTTGGCTCATATCGTGATCTTGGGGTCGTGAGATCAAGCCCTGTGTCGGGCTCCAGCCTCAGGGTGGATTCTGCTTGAGATTCTCTCTCCCTCTCCCTCTGCTCCTCCTGCTCGTGTTCTCTCTCTGTCTCTCAAATAAATAAATAAATCTTAAAAAAATGTTTATCAAAAGGTGATAAACATTACAGAGATAAATAAAGCCAGGGAGAAGGACTGGCAGTGCTGGAAGTGCAATTTTAAATGGGTTGTCTGGAGTGACCACAATGAAAAAGAGGTATTTGAGCAACTAGTTGAATGAGGTGAGAGTGTGAACCAAGTGGAATCCAATGGGAAAGCATTTACAGCAGTGGAATAGCAGCAAATGTAAAGCCCATGAGGTGATACCATGCCTGGTGTATTTAAGGAGCAAGAAGGTGGCTCACAGAATGGGAGCAAAGTAAGCAAAGGACAGAACGGGAGGATAGGTGATCAGAGAGGCAATAGGGCCCCATCATACAGAGGCCTCATGAGTGACTGTGAGGATTTTGGCTTTTACTTTGAGATACAGGGGAAGTCATCAGAGGGCTTTCAGCAGAGGAGCAAAGTGATTTGATTTATGTTTTTAAAGGCTTACTGTAGTTGCTGTGCTGAAAATAGACTGTGGTACAGTGTAAGGGCGCAAGCAGTGAGACCATGAGAAAGCTTTTCCAGTAATTGAGGTGAGAAAGGATGGCAGCTCACACCAGCGGTATTGAGAAGTGGTTGGGTTCTGGATATATTTTGAAGGTAGAGCCAACAGGATTTGTTGACGGATTGGTGGTGAGGTGTGGAGCAAGACAGGAGTCAAAGATAATGCCAAGATTTGGGGCCTGATCAACTAATTGGAAGGATAGAGTTTTCATTAATCGAGATGCAGAAGACAGTAGGGAGATCTCATTTAGGTGTTGGTCGAGTAGATCAGGAACTTGATTCGGGATGACTTACAGATATCTAAGTTGACCTGAAAAATAAGCAGTTTGATGTATGAATCTGGTATTCAGCATAGGGCAGGGTAGAATAGGTGCATAGAAGAACTAGGTTCAAACATTGAGCCCTGAGGGGCCCCAACATTTAGAGTTTGGGGAGATGGAGATGAACCAGCAGAAGAGAATGAAAAGGAACTTCCAGAGAAAGAAAACCCGGAGAGTCTGGTGTCAAGAAAGCCAAGTAAGAAGCATTTCAAGAAAGAATGAGCCACAATCTCGAATGCTGCTAATAGGTCAAATAAAGTGAGAAGTGGAAATGCAGTTGTGAAGAGTCTGAATAGGGGGGTCATTGGCAATCTTGAAGAAAAGCAGTTTGAATGTAGTGATGGGGGAACTGTGATTGGAGTGGGATAAAGGGAAACTAGGGGGAGATCAATTTGTGGCAGTGGCCTTATTATTTTGAGGAATTTTGTGAGTGGTAATTATAATAGGATGTGAGGACGAGAGTTTTTCTGACTGGGAGAGGTGATTACATTTGTGAAAAGACTGGGGAAAAATTATCAGACAAGAAAAAGAAGGGGGATGAATAAGCGACAGTCTTCTGTCCATGAGAATGATGGGGTCAGGTACACCAGTGAAGGGGTCAGACATCCATAGGTGCTCACATCGTTTATAAAGAGTAGTGCAGGGTAAGGGTGCAAATGCATGGTGGGCTTATGGGAGTTCCCTTTGAACTGCTTCATTTTTTTCCTCCAAGGGACATAAGAAGCAAAGTCAGCCAGAAGAAAGAGGAGAAGATGGGAAATGATGAGTTTGGAGAAAGAGCTAGTAAAAGGAAAAGGGGAATCTTCCCAGGCAGTTCCAAGGACCCCTTAAAGTTAATGGACATATATATATATATATATATATATATATATATATA
>NW_023254430.1:88902-101794 GCF_002007445.2 Ailuropoda melanoleuca | reverse complement strand
TTCTACAGATTGTTCATTGCCCACGTACAGAAACATAACTGATTTTTGTGTGTTGATTTGGCACCATGCAACTTTGCTGAATTTTGTTATTAGCTCTGGTAGTATTTTTATGGATTCTTTGAAATTTTATATATGGGAACATGCCATCTTCGAATAAGGATAGTTTTACTTTTGCTTTTCCAACTTGGTAGTCTTTTACATTTTTTCACCTAACTTCTCTCACTAGAACTTGCTGCACAATGTTGACTAGGAACTGTAAAAGCAGATGTATTAATTTGCTAGGGCTGCCAGAACAAAGGACCACAACTAGGTGACTTAAATAACAGAAATTTATTTTCTCACAGTTCTGAAGGCAAAACATCCAAGTTCAAGATGTTAGGAACTTCTGGTTTCTTCTGAGGCCTCTCTGTTTCACTTGCTGCCTTCAGGTGACTGCCTTCTTGCTGTGTCCTCACATGGTCTGTTCTCTATGCACATGCACCCCTGGTATCTCTGTGCGTCCAAATGTCTCCTTTTTATAATTCCAGACAGACTGGATTAGTACTCACTCTAATGGCCTCATTTTAACTTAATAACTTCTTTAATGGTCAAATATGGGTCAAATGAGAGGATTATGTTTTTGCTTCCCCTTTTGTCCTATTCATGTGATGCATTACATTGATTTTCTTATGCTGAACAACCTTGCATGCTAAAATGAATTCCACTTGGTCACAATGTATAATCCTGTTAAAATGCTGTTGGATTCAGCTCAGTAGTATTTCACTGAGGACTTTTGTATCTATATTCATAAGGGATATTGGACTGCAGTGTTGTTCCTATTGTTGTTGTTTTTCCCTTGTGTTTTCTCTGGCTTTGTTACTGGCCTCACAGAATAAGTTAGGAAGTGTTCCCTCCCATTCTGTTTTACATTTTGGAAAAGTTTGAGAAGTACTGGTGTTAATTTTTCTTTAAATTTTTGGTAGAATTTATCAGTGAAGATATCTGGTACAAGACTTTTCTGTGTTGAGAGGTTTTGGTTACTGATTCAATTCTTTACTTTTATAGATCTGTTTATAAATTTCTATTTCCTTTTGTGTCAATTTTGGTAATTCGGAAAGTTCACCATTTCAACTAGGTTACCTAATTTGTTGCCATACCCTTGTTCATAGTGTTCTCATAGAATTATTTTAATTCTATAAGGTTGGTAGTATTGTCTCCACTTTCATTTCTGATGTTATCATTTTCATCTTGTCACTTTAGATTTCTGAATTTAGCTAAGGGTGTGTGAATTCTGTTGGTCTCTTTAAAGAACCACATTTTAGTTTTTTTGTTTCTCTCAACAAACTGTCTCTCAATTAATTGCATCCAATAAATTTTGGTATGTTGTGTTTCCATTTCCATTTGTCTAAAAGTATTCTCTAATTTCCCTTGTAATTACCTCTTTGACCCACTCTGTTTAAGAATGCATAGTTTAATTTCTATGTATTTGCAAATTTTCTGCTTTTCCTTCTGTTATTAATTTCTAGCTTTATTCCACTGTAATTTGAAAAATACTTTATATGATTCAATCTTTTAAAATTTCTTGAGTATTCTTGCATGGCCCCACATATGGTCTCTCCTGGAACATATTTCATGTAGACTTGAGAAGAATATGCATTCTCCTACTGTTCAGTGCAGTAATCTCTCTCTTTCTCTTTCTGTCTCTTTCTCTGTGCATGATATATGTGTTAGGTCTTGGTTTATAGTATTTTCAAGTTNTATTTTAAAGTCATATTCTTCCTTATTGATCTTTTATCTAGATGTTCTTTCCAGTATTGAAAGTGGATTATTGAAATATCCAATTATTACTGTAGAATTGTCCATTTATCCTTTTCAAGACTGCCAATGTTTGTTTCCCATATCTGGGGACTCTGTTCTTTGGTGAGTACGTGTTTACAATTGTATATTCTTGATAAATTGACCTTTTATTGTTATATATTGCCTTCTTTTTAACAGTTTTTGAGTTAAACTATATTTTGTATAATATTAATGTAACCACCTCTGCACCTTTTGCTTATTATTTGCATAGTATATCTTTTTCCATCCTTTCACTTTCAACCAACTTTGACTTTGAATTTTAAGTGAGCTTTCTGAAGACAACATACAGCTGAATCATGTTTTATTATCCATATCACCATCTTTGCCATTCATTGAAGAGTTTAATCTGCTTATATAAAAATAATTACTGAGGGCACACTTCTGTCATTTTGCTATTTTTTTCTGTATGTCTTATACCTTTCTTTGTTCCTCGCTTCCTCTGTTACTATTCTTTTTATTTAATTGATTTTTGTAGCATATCATTTTGACTCCCTACACATTTTCTTTTGTGTGTGTGTGTGTATATATATATATATATATATATATAATATCTTCCTACTGGTTACCAGAGGGATTACAATTGATATCCTAAATATATAACAATCTAGTTTGAACTGATAACAACTTTGCTTCAATATCATATGCTTCCATCCGGCTTCATCCCCTTTTTTATGTTGTTATTGTCATAAATTACATCTTTATACATTGTGTACTTATTAGCATAAATTTATAATTATTGCCTTATGCACTTGTCTTTTAAATCATATTGGAAACTAAAAGAGAAGTAATGAACCAAAGATACAACAATACTGTGTTTTATATTTACCTACGCGNCACAACAATACTGTGGTTTATATTTACCTATGTGGTACCTTTATTGGAGTTCTTCATTTCTTTGAATGTCTTTGAGTTATTGTCTGATTTTTCATCTTAGCCTGAAGGATTCCCTTCAGCATTTCTGCTAGGACAGACCTATGAGTGTCAAATTACTCTTTTGTTTAACTAGGATTTTCTTGTTCTCCTTTGTTTCTAAAGAATAAATCTGCATGATATAAGATTCTTGGTTAACAGTTTTATTTTTCTTTTTGTTTTCCTTTCAGTACTTTAAAAGTATCACCTTTCTGGCTACCATGGTTTCTCATGAGAATCTGTTCTTAATCTTATTGAAGTTTCACNCATCACATTTCTGGCTACCATGGTTTCTCATGAGAATCTGTCCTTAATCTTACTGAAGTTTCACTTGATGGTGGTAAGTCACTGCTTTCTTGCTGTTTTCAAGATTCTCTCTTTACCTGTGACTTTGAAAATTTGATTATAATGTGATTCAGTCTTATCCTCTTGGAAGTTACTGAGATTTTCAAATGTGGAGTTCCATGTGTTTTTTCAAACTTGTCAAGTTTTTGGTCACTATTTCTTCAAATGTTCTTTCTGGCCCTTTGATTTTCTCCTCTTTTTGGGGGGACTCCCATTATGTGTGTGTTGATATGCTTCACAATGTCCCAGAATTCTCTTAGACTCTGTCATTTTTCTTCATTTTTTTCCCCTATCTGATCTCAGACAGGATAATTTCAACTGACCTGCCTTCAAGTTCATTCATTCTTTATTCTGTCCTGCTCAGATCTTCAATTAGAACCCTCTAGTAAGCTTTTCATTTCAGCTATAATACTCATCAGTTCCAAAATTTCTGTTTGGTTACCTTTTATAATTTCCATCTCTTCATTGATTTTCTCTATTTGNCTCATTGATTTTCTCTATTTGATTAGAAGTTATTTTCCTTTCCTTTAACTCTTTTCTCATGGCTTCCTTTAGCTCTTTGTACACACTCAACACAGGCAACATAAAGTCTTTGTCTAGTAAGTTCAATATCTGTTTCCTCAGGGAAAGTTTCTGTTGATTTCTACTGTGAATAGGTCATGTTTTCTTGTTTCTTTGCAGACTTCATAGTTTCATCCTGAAAACCAGACATTTTGAATATTACTCTGGAAATCAGATTCTTCTGCCTCAGAACTTGTTTTTGTTGATTATTGTAGGCTATAGCTATATGTTACTTTTTTTTTAGATTGTTATTTATTTGAGAGAGAGAGAGAACACAAGTGGGGTGGTGAGGAGGGGAAGAGGGAGAGGAAGAAGCAGACACCCCACTGAGCACGAAGCCTGACACAGGGCTCAATCCCAGGACCCCAAAACCATGACCTGAGCTAAAGGCAGACACTTAACTGACTGAGCCACTTAGGCTCCCCTTGTATGTTACTTTTCTAAACTATCTTTTATGAAATCTGTATCTTTTTCCAGGTGTGGTCCATTTCTTTGTGTGGCCTTTCACTAGTATCACACAGAAATATTTTTGAATATCAGAGATTGTTGGGGGGGGCAACCTTTTTACAACTTTGCCTTAGCCTACACTTTCTACTTGCACTGAGACTAGAGATCTTACAGAAGTGAGAAATTGGAGACTTCTCAGGACTTTTCAGAGTATGCATCCTGCCCTGTGCATACATATGACTTTCTGTATTGCCCAGTATACATGGGCACTTTTGGATGTCATAATTTCCCAAAGAAACTCTCTTTTCAGGTTTTGTTCCCAGGCTTTCAGCACTTTATTGTTTGCCTCAGTTGTAACCTTCTGAAACATGCAGCTGTGAGTTATTCATTTGTTTTACAAGGTTTCAAGAAATGTCTGCTCTTCTCTGCCTTGAGTGAGTTCTGAATTAGGTGAAAGAAGTCAAGTCTCTTGCATCAACCTTTCATGCAGCCCTGGACATATACAAACACACAAACACAATTCTTTGAGAATAGGTCTGCTCTCTTCCTCTGGAACTAGGGACCAGGGTCCTACACAGGAAATGTTGGCAACTGTCTTCAGGACTACTAGCATGCTGGGGTTAGGCATGGAGAAAAGGCAAATAAAAATGCCAAAATACTATCCTCCTTGGGCTGCCTGGGTGGCTCAGTCTTTAAGCATATGCCTTCAGCTCAGAGTTCTGGGATTGAGTCCCCCATCAGGCTCCTCCACTGGCAGCCTGCTTCTTCCTCTCCCACTCCCCCTGCTTGTGTTCCCTCTCTCACCAGCTGTCTCTCTCTCTCTGTCAAATAAATAAATAAATAAAATCTAAAAAAAAACTATCCTCCATTAAGTTACCTTCATCTTTTTTTTAAAGATTTTTATTTATTTATTTGACAGAGATAGAGACAGCCAGCAAGAGAGGGAACACAAGCAGGGGGGAATGGGAGAGGAAGAAGCTGGCTCATAGCAGAGGAGCCTGATGTGGGGCTCAATCTCACAACGCCGGGATCATGCCCTGAGCCGAAGGCAGACGCTTAACCGCTGTGCCACCCAGGCGCCCCAAGTTACCTTCTTCTTGATTCAGCATTTCTTGTTGTTGTAAATCTTTCATTGTTATCTAAAGTTCTGAAAAAGTTATTCTATTTTTGCTTGAATTTTAGCTGATGTTGTGGAGGGAAAGCTCTTGTTGCTACCTTCTCTGCCATCATCACTGATGTCTTCTTTTGGTTTCAAGACATTTTTTGTTCCAACTTCTGGTTTTCATTTCTTGTGTATACGTGTATTTTGTATATATATACTCCTTCAAATTAATTGAATAGGAGCTAATTATGCATTTATATAAATAAAGTACAGCACAATAACTAAATCTAACTTAAGTAATAACCAAGAGCCATTAGTAATGCACTCTCTATTCTCATAACTTCCAGCTAATAAAACCATATTAAATAATTGGACTATAACACCATCAAATACGTACTCTTTCAAAACTTTTTTTTCTTCTAGTCCTGCTCCAGAGAATGTCCCAGATGCAAAGATGCACTGCTGTTACTGGTCTGAGGCATCTAAAGTCCCCACCTCTTCCCCCACCCTCAGTTCTACCTTCTGATCAGAGGAACTAGGGAATGGGGTCCCAAGAGCTAACAATTAAAGGGGAGATATTGGCAAGAAGAAAGCCAGAAGGGGGGACATTCCTCTAATTCGGNCTCTAATTCGTTTACAAACCAGTACAAGTTTGCTCTTACCCTAAACTACATATGTGTGGAATGAACTCAAAATACCTTTGAGAACTGAACTATGATATNTGAACTAATATATAATGAACTACTCAAGTACCAGTCTGATCCCTGAGTGGTGCAGATGCATGGAAGACCCAAATAGAAAAGCAAAGAATTTGTGAACTGAACTGACATTGAACCACNACCCACAGAAATTGAGACAAAGTTTGTGACTTGAAACCCACCTACCTGCAGAAACAAAGAAAAACAAATCAACAGTTCCCCAAAACATGACTCAATGTCTCATAACATAATCTTCAAAGTGACGAGGATATAATCCCAAATTACCTGACATATAAAACACCAGGAAAATCTGACAAATTCTCAAGAGAAAAGACAATAAAGCCAACTTTGAAATTACCCAGATGTTGAAATTATTACAAAATGATTTTAAAACACCCATTACAACCACATTTCATGAGGTAAAGGTAAACAATCTTGAACGAATGGAAACATCAAAGTTGTCAGCAGAGTAAANAAACAAAGAAAAACAAATCAACAGTTCCCCAAAACATGACTCAATGTCTCATAACATAATCTTCAAAGTGACGAGGATATAATCCCAAATTACCTGACATATAAAACACCAGGAAAATCTGACAAATTCTCAAGAGAAAAGACAATAAAGCCAACTTTGAAATTACCCAGATGTTGAAATTATTACAAAATGATTTTAAAACACCCATTACAACCACATTTCATGAGGTAAAGGTAAACAATCTTGAACGAATGGAAACATCAAAGTTGTCAGCAGAGTAAAAGAAAGTACAGGAAAAATAAATAAATAAAATTTCAGAACTGAAAATATACAGAATCTGAAATTTAAAACTCCCTTGAAGGGGGCCATAGTAGAAAAGAGATAATAAAGGAATGAGTCAGTAAACTTAAAAAGATTAATAGAAATTATCCAACACAAGTAACACAGAGGAAAAGATTAAAAAAATTAATAGACCCTCAGGGACCTGAGGGTCAAAAGATCTATAATTTGTGTTATTTTTGTCCTTAGAGTTATCAAAGAAAAAGAGAACGAGACTGGTGCAGGGGGAAAAACTGAATAATAGCTAAAAATTTCCCAAATTTGGTGCAAACATAATTTATACATTCAATAAGCTTAGCAAACCCTAAAGAAGATGAGCTCAAGGAAACCATTCCCTGCCCATGATAACTAAGGTAAAGAAAAACTGAAAATAGCAAGAAAAATATGTCACATTACATACAGGGAGACAACTATTTGAATTACCATATATTTTTCACCACAAACCATGAAGACCAGAACACTGTGGAACAACACTTTTGAAATTATGAAAGAAAAGAACTATGAACCCAGAATTCTACATCTTGTGAAGATATCTTTCAGAAATTGAGGCAAAACATAGACATTATCAAATGAAAAAACAAACAAACGAACAAAACCCAAGAGTATCTGTCATCAGAAATTCTGCTCTAAAAGAAATGCTAACACAGGTTCTTCAGGGTGAAGGGAAACTACTGAGGGAAAACTTGGAACTTCAGTCATGAAGAACAGAAACAAAAATGGATAAAAAGGTGTTTGGAGGAAAGAGAAAGAAGGAGAAGGAAGAAGGCATCATCTTCTGACTTCACTTGGCTGCAGGTGGGTTTTAGGGCCTAAAATAGTAATCTTCAAAATCTTTTGTTCTGGGAGTTGGAGTTAAGATGGTGGAGGAGTGGGGAACCCCTTTTTCAGCCGGTCCCTGAGTCGAGTTGGACAGGTACCAGACCATCCTGAACATCCACGGAATCAGCCTGAGATGCAGGAAGATACATCTGGATCTCTACAGATGAACATCTCCAGTGCTGAGTATTGAGGTATGAAGCGGGGAGCCATGAAACCGCGCACAGATATCGGAAGATAAACGGAAGGGGGAGGGAGCCGCTGTGTTTGGGTGCTGGGAAGTGGTAGCCACCTGCACAGGAGAGCAGCGGACTCACAGACTGGCACTTGCAAGAGAGCAGACTGAGACCGTAAGCTGGGGAATGCATGCCACCAGACTGAAAAGCAACTCTGGTGTGTTCACTGGAACCAGACTGAGACTGGGAGCTCCAGGAGAGCACGGGGCGGCTGGCGGCTGGCGGCTGGTGGTGTTAGAAACACAAAGGACAGAGACGCACTGGCCCTGGAAGTGAGGGCTGGGATGCTGGCTGCGGGGCACACATCCCAGGACGCTGCAGGGTTGAGCAGCGCCAACAGAAACAGAGTTAAAGTGGCCAGAATATCAGTGGAGAATGGTCCGTGATCCCTCTGTTCTGAGACAGGCTGAGATTCAGCCACTGCTGCTCTTTCAGAAGAAGCACAGCAAACTGCCAGGGAAAGCTGCCAGAGAACAAAAGCCTGGAAATACCGGCTCACAGTGTGCGCATCCCCATCCCCCCTTGCAGCGGACACGGAGACTCTACCCAAACAGGGTTGCCTGAGTATCGGCATTGCAGGCCCCTTCCCCAGAAGGCAGGCTGAAAAATCAAGAAGCCCACATCTCTAAGGTCCCTATAAAACAAGGGCGCATGGCCTGGGTCCCGATCAATAATTTGGGCTCTGGACAACCCCGCAACCTCTCCTCATCAGAATGACGAGAAGGAGAAATCCCCCCCAGCAAAGAAAAGACAATGAGTCTGTGGCCTCTGCCACAGAAATAATGGATATGGATATAACCAAATTATCAGAAATGGAATTCAGAGTAACAATGGTCAAGATGATCCGTAGACTTAAAAAAGTATTAACAAAAATGTTAATGAGAATATAGAATCTCTAAGGGAGGAAATGAGAGTGAATCTGGCAGAAATAAAAAATTCTATGAGCCAAAAGCAGTCAAAACTAGAGGCTCTGACGGCCAGGGTGAATGAGGCAGAAGAAGAACATATCAGTGAACTGAAGCATGGGTTAGTAGAAGACAAAGCTAAAATAGAATCTGGACTCAAAAAAATCCACACTCAAGAATGTATTTTACAGGAGATTACTGATTCAATGAAACGTTCCAATGTCAGAATCATTGGCATCTCAGAGGGGGTGGAGAAAAACAGGTCTGGAAGAGATATTTGAACACATTGTAGCTGAAAACTTCCCTAACCTAGCAAAGGAAACAAACATTGATGTCTAAGAGCAGAGAGGACCTCTCCCAAGCTCAACCACGACAAACCTATGCCACGTCATGTCATAGTGCAATTCGCAAATATTAGATCCAAGGATACAGTATTGAAAGCGGCCAGGGCAAAGAAATTTCTCACGTACCAAGGTAAAGGTATCAGAATTACGTCAGACCTGTCTACACAGACCTGGAATGAGAGAAAGGGTTGGGGGGGCATTTTTAAAGCTCTTTCAGAGAAAAACATGCAGCCAAGGATCCTTTATCCAGCAATGCTCTCATTCAGAATTGATGGAGAAATAAAGACCTTCCAGAATCGCAAGTCATTGACCAATTTCATAACCACGAAACCAGCCCTACAGGAGATATTAAGGGGGGTTCTACAAAAGTAAAAAGGCCCCAAGAGTGATACAGAACAGAAAGTCACAATCTATAGAAATAAAGACTTTACTGGCAACATGGCATCATTAAAGTCATATCTCTCAATATTCAGTCTCAATGTAAATGGCCTAAATGCCTCCATAAAACACCACAGGTTTGCAGATTGGATAAAAAGAAATGATGCATTCATTTGCTGTCTACAAGAGACTCATTTTGACCTAAAGATACATTCAGACTGAAAGTAAAGGGATGGAATACCATCTTTCACACCAATGGACCTCAAAAGAAAGCTGGGGTAGCAATTCTCATATCAGACAATTTGGATTTTAAACTAAAGACTATAGCTAGAGGCACAGAAGGGCACTATATTATTCTTAAAGGTGTATCCAACAAGTGGATATGACATTATAAATATATATGCCCAAACAGGGGAGCAGCATGATACACAAGCCAACTCTTAACCAGAATAAAGAGACATATAGATAAAAATACGTTAATAAGAGGAACTCAACACTCCACCATCAGAAATAAACAGAGCACCCATGCAAAAAATCGACAAAGAAACAACGGCTTTGAATGCCATACTCGACGAGTTGGACCTCATAGATATATATAGAACACTATACCCCAGAACCAAAGAATACTCATTCTATTCTAATGCCCATGGAACATTCTCAAGAATAGACCATGTTCTGGGTCACAAAACAGGTCTCAACTGTTATCAAAAGACTGAAATTTTTCCCTGCATATTCTCAGACCACAACGCTTTCAAATTGGAACTCAACCACAAGGAAAAATTTGGAGGAAACTCAAACACTTGGAGAATAAGAACCATCCTGCTCAGGAATGACTTGATAAACCAGGAAATCAAAAATTGATTTAACCAATTTATGGAGACCAACGAGAATGAAAACACAAGGTCCAAAACCTATGGGATACTGCAATGGCAGTCTTAAGGGGGAAATACATAGCCATCCAAGCCTCACTCAAAAGAATAGAAAAATCTAAAATGCAGTTTTTATATTCTCACCTCAAGAAGCTGCAACAGCAACAGAGGGACAGGCCTAATCCATGCACGAGGAAGCAGTTGACCAAGATTAGAGCAGAAATCAATGAATTAGAAATGAGAAGTATAGTAGAGCAGATCAACAGAGCTAGAAGCTGGTTCTTTGAGAGAATTAATAAAATTGACAAAAGGCTGGCAAGACTTATCCAAAAGAATAGAGAAAGGATCCAAATTAATAAAATCATGAATGAAAAAGGAGAGGTCACAACCAACACCAATGATATTGGAAGGATTATTAGAAACTTTTATCACAGCTATGCCAATAAATTAAGCACTCTGGATGACATGGAGGACTTCCTGGAAACCTATAAACTACCAAGATTGAAACAGGAAGAAATTGATTTTTTAAACAAGTCAATTAATTATGAAGAGTTTGAAACAGTGATAAACNCACACACACACACACAAAAACCCAAAACGTGAGGCCCGGACGGTTTTCCTGGGGAATTCCACCAAACATTCAAAGAAGAAATAATACCTATTCTCCTAAAGCTATTTCAAAAAATAGAAACAGAAGGAAGCTACCAAACTCATTCTATGAGGTCAATATTACCTTGATCTCCAAACCAGGCAACACCCCATGAAAAAGGAAAATTACAGACCAATTTTCCCTAATGAATATGGACACCAAAATCCTCTACAAGATCATGGCTAATAGAATCCAACAGTACATTAAAAGGATTATCCATCATGATCAGTTAGGATTTATCCCTGGGATGCAAGCTGGTTCAACATTTGCAAATCAATCAGTGGCATAGATTTTTTCCAGAAAAAAATTCAAAAATCAAATGATTCACTCAATAGATGCAGAAAAAGCATTTGACAAAATACAGCATCCTTTCCTGATTAAAACCCTTCAGAGTGTAGGGATAGAGTGTACATTCCTCAATCTCATAAAAACCATCTATGAAAAGCCTACAGCAAATATCATTCTCATTGGGGAAAAGCTGGAAGCCTTTCCATTAAGATCAGGATCATGACAAGGATGCCCACTCTCACCACTATTATTCAGCATAGTACTAGAAGTCCTTGCAACAGCAATCAGACAACAAAAAGGGATCAAAGGTATCCAAATCGGCAAAGAAGAAGTAAAAATGTCTCTCTTTGCAGATGACATGATACTCTATATGGAAAACCAAAAGAATACACTACCAAACTATTAGAAGTTACAGAGCAATTCAGTAATGTGGCAGAATACAAAATCAATGCTCAGAAATCAGTTGCATTTCTAGACACGAATAACGAGACTGAAGAAAGAGAAATTAGGGAATCCATCCCATTTACAATAATACCAAAAATCATACACTATCTTGGAATTAACTTAACCAGAGATGTAAAGGATCTATATTCAAGAAGCTATAAATCACTCTTGAAAGACATTGAGGAAGACACAAAAAGATGGAAAAATATTCCATGCTCATGGATCGGAAGAATTAACATAGTTAAAATGTCCATGCTACCCAGAGCAATCTACACTTTCAATGCTATCCNAAAATGTCTATGCTACCCAGAGCAATCTACACTTTCAATGCTATCCCGATCAAAATAACAATGACATTTTTCAAAGAACTGGAACAAATAGTCCTTAAATTTGTATGGACCCAGAAAAGGCCCTGAATCCCCAAGGAACTGTTGAAAAGGAAAAACAAAGCTGGGGGCATCACAATGCCAGATTTCAAGCTGTGCTATAAAGCTGTGTTCACAAAGACTGCATGGTACTGGCACAAAAACAGACACATCGACCAATGGAACAGAATAGAGAACCCAGAAATGGACCCTCGGCTCTTTGGGCAACTAATCTTTGATAAAGCAGGAAAAAACATCCGGTGGAAAAAAGACAGTCTCTTCAATAAATGGTGCTGGGAAAATTGGACAGCTACATGCAAAAGAATGAAACTTGACCACTCTCTCACACCGTACACAAAGATAAACTCCAAATGAATGAAAGACCTTGATGTGAGACAGGAATCCACCAAAATCCTTGAGAACATAGGAAGCAACCTCTATGACATCGGCGAAAGCAACCTGTTTCATGACACAACTCCAAAGGCAAGAGAAACAAAAGATAAAATGAACTTGTAGGACTTCAAGATAAAAAGCTTCTGCACAGCCAAGGAAACAGTCAAAAAAACTAAGAGGCAGCCCATGGAATAGGAGAATATATTTCCAAATGATACTACAGATAAAAGACTGGTATCCAAGATCTGCAAAGAACTTCTCAAACTCAATACACGAGAAACAAATAAATCATAAAATGAGCAGAAGACATGAACAGACANCAAATGATACTACAGATAAAAGACTGGTATCCAAGATCTGCAAAGAACTTCTCAAACTCAATACACGAGAAACAAATAAATCATAAAATGAGCAGAAGACATGAACAGACACTATTCCAATGATGACATACAAAGGGCTAACAGACACGTGAAAAAATGTTCAAAATCATTAG
>NW_023254430.1:32931-88802 GCF_002007445.2 Ailuropoda melanoleuca | reverse complement strand
TGTTGGTGGGAATGCAAGTTGGTGCAGCCACTCTGGAAAACAGTGTGGAGGTCCCTTAAAAAGTTGAAAATAGAGCTACCCTATGCCCCAGCCATTGTACTGCTGGGTGTTTACCCCAAAGATACAGACGTACGGAAGAGAAGGGCCATAGGCACCCCAATGTTCAGAGCAGCATTGTCCACAATAGCTAAATCGTGGAAGGAGCCGAGATGCCCTCCAACAGATGACTGGATTAAGAAGCTGTGGTCCATATATACAATGGAATATTACTCAGCTATCAGAAAAAATGAATTCTCAACATTTGCTGCAACATGGACGGCACTGGAGGGGATAATGCTAAGTGAAATAAGTCAAGCAGAGAAAGACAATTATCGTATGGTTTCTCTCATCTATGGAACATAAGATCTAGGATGATCGGTAGGGGAAGAAAGGGATAAAGAAAGGGGGGGTAATCAGAAGGGGGAATGAAACATGAGAGACTATGGGCTATGAGAAGCAAACTGAAGACTTCAGAGGGGAGGGGGGTGGGGGAATGGGATAGACTGGTGATGGGTAGTAAGGAGGGCACGTATTGCATGGTGCACTGGGTGTTATACGCAACTAATGAAGCATCAAACTTTGCCTCAGAATCTGGGGATGTACTGTATGGTGACTAACATAATATAATAATAAAATAAAATTAAAAAAAAAGAAGGCAGACACTTAACCACTTAACCAACTGAGCCACCCAGGCGCCCCATTGTTTGCCCCGTTTTTGATGCAGGTGTAGACACCAAGAGTTAATATCAGCATCACAGCTGCTAAGGGACCAGCACAGGGGTAGCAAGTTGACAGTCAGTGTTCTTGCCACTGTACCACACTGCCCTCCAACACATGGGTTAAAAGATACAGAAATAACCACCAGTGTAAGTGTTACGGAGTCATGTGGATTTCCTCTTGCAAGGGAGCTCTTTCCAAGAGATTTTCGAGGAAAGGTACCATTTCCCTGGACAGAGCACAGCCAACACTGATGTGGGGTGACCAGCCAGCTCACTGTGTCTGCAGCTGTCAGGGACGCCCTGCCTCCAGCAAATTAGGGAAAGGTGACATCATGCCAGGGGATCAGTAATGACACTGAACAAACAGTCTGCATAACTCACAAACCACATCATCACAACTCCACTGAGCCCAGAGACTCACACCAGAGTAGCTGGAGATTTCATTAGTGCCTTATGGTCCCCATGATCCTTTAAGGAGGGGCAAAAGCTTCTCTGGCCAGAGGTATTGCTGAATTAAACACCATGAGCAAATCTCTGTGAGAAGAAAATTACTGTACTCTCCATGTATTTGTAATGGACTTGCTCCTTTGGCTGTTCGTATGCCATGTTTTTGGGTGAGGGAGGCTATCTTTATTTCAATATGGAACTAAAGACGGCAAATTTAATGCCAAGAAGTAAAAACTGTATGCTTTGGTCAATTTTTAAAACAGGCGAGATGCTGAAATCTTAGTTTGCAGTTCCTTCCTCTCTTGCAATTTTTTTTTTTTTGGTAAAATTTCTAGTTTAGGCTTGACTTTATAGGCATCTAAAGTGGAACGAGGCAATTTTTTTTTCAGAATTTGCAAAGAAAGTAGAAGGCTAGAATTGAAACAAAGTTCCCATTTTTACAACATAATCCCTCAAACTGTGCTCCCTCCCACCCCATGGGCACCTCTGGTGGAGGAAGGCAAGTTCAAGAGCAGCTGGAAGCTCTTCATTTTACAGGGGCTGCAGCTCTGGCATTTCCATTCCCACTTTTCTAATACACATACATAAAATGCCTTAAAAAGCAAATCTCAACTCTGTTTCTTCTACAAAAACATCCTTTTATTTAAAGAAGAATATAGGAAGATGACCATTCTGTGTTAAGAACTGACCCTGCACCACATGCTCGCCCACAGGCCTTTGTGATGGGCGGTGAGGACTTGAGCCCTCCCAAATCCAATGGTTTCCCACATGGCTTTAGTCCAGTCATTTACCTGACTGTAATACTGTGATTTGTAATAAGAAATAGATATTTGGTCTTTGTCCCTGGTTTTGGCACAAAGCTCCTGGATCCTTTAGAATTTCCTAAGTGATAAGAGAGAGTGTCTTTTGTTATTCCTATCCCATCCCTTTGGAAAACTTAAGAGTTTATGTTAGTGATGTGACTTTTGGAAAGCCCCTAGGGATGGGGGCTGGTTGCCCCAGGGGAAACAGCCATGTGATTGCCTGCCTGGAACTTTCAACTTCACCCTCCAACCTCTGGGGAATGGGGGAGGGGCTGGAGATTGCTGTGATCACCAATGGCCAGTGATTTAATTAATCATGCCTACCTAATAAAGCCTCCACAAAAACCCAAAAGGACAGGGTTCAGAGAGCTTCCCGTTTGGTTGGTGAACACAAAGAGGTGCTGGGAGGGTGGTGCCTCCAGAAAGCATGGGAGCTCTGCCGCTTTCCCCATACCTTGCCCTGATCATGTCTTGTATCTGGTTGTTCCAGAGTTACAGCCTTTATTTTTTTCTTTTTTTTAAAGATTTTATTTATTTATTTGACAGAGATAGAGACAGCCAGTGAGAGAGGGAACACAAGCAGGGGGAGTGGGAAAGGAAGAAGCAGGCTCATAGTGGAGGAGCCTGACTGTGGGGCTCGATCCCATAACGCCCGGATCACGCCCTGAGCCTAAGGCAGACGCTTAACGACTGCGCCACCCAGGCGCCCCCAGAGTTACAGCCTTTAAAACAAATCAGTAATCTAGTAAGTAAAACACTTCTCTGGGTTCTATGAGTCGCTCTAGTAAATCAATGGAACCCAAAGGTGGGGTATTGGAACCCCCATCCATAGCAGGTTGGTCACAAGCCCAGGTGATAACCTGGGCTTGTGAGTGGCATCTAAAGCTAGGGGTAGGGACTGAGCCCTTAACCTGTGGGATCTGATGCTATCACTGGATCCATTGTGTCAGAATTCAGTTAATTGCTTGATGGTATTAGGAAAAACACACACTGGACCTATTAAGTGTCTGGGCCTTTCTTTGAATAAATGAGAAGTCACAGATGTGGGGAAAATGGTAGTTGCTCCACTATTTCTCAGAGATGCTGGGAGTTTGGAACAGGGGAGCAAAATGAATTCAGTAAGCCAAGCTTGGCCAAATCCTTAAGCCAATCAAATTGATTTAGTGCCTCGCCATCTCTTCTGAACGAGCCTGCCTCCTGATGCCTTTCTGTCCGTCCTGGGTCCTGCACTTCCTGCCATTCCTCCTGTCCAGCTGACCACAGGCAGCTCTGGCCCACATATGCATTTTCTTTGGAACACACAGTGTTGGCTAGCACAGCATTTTAAATTTGAATTATTTGCCAAAACACAAAGTCGAGGAGTGGGCTGGATTGCCTGCCATCGGGTCTCCACCACAGCTACCCCCTTGAAAGACCCTCTCTCTACAGGAAGGGGAGACCGGGACTGCTCTGTCCAGAAGCCTCTACTCCACAAGCTTCTGTGTTAGAGTGTGCTGGGAGAAGCACACCAAAAACTCAGAAGGGAGGAGAAGTCGAGATGCTTCTCGAGTAGCTCACACAGACATGCAGGCAGACAAGACAGGTCAGGGGGCAAACATGAGGTGGCAACAGCCTCCCAAGGGCCCAGGGAATGACACATTTCAGTGCCACCAGCACCGAGATGGATGGTGTCAGCGTCTTCGGGCTCCTGCAGCACCAGGGCTGCCAACCTACAGAGACTCAGGGCGCTCTGAAATCAGCAAAGGCCACCTGGTGGTGGTGGTGGTGGCGGCGGTGGTGGCGGCTTCCTGGTATGGCAGACAGAGGACTGTGGGCCTGTGAGAACTTCCTTTGCTCACAACCTTCCCAAGTGTAGTTCCCTTACTCACATAAAGTGGCTCCTGTTTTACTGGCCAAATCTTGAACTGACTCTCAGATTTCTTATAAACACCTGGTTTTCCAATTTTTTTCTTTTATTGTACTGCCTGGCAAACTTGGCTTGGGTGTCCCATGGCAGTGACAGTCCCCAGCAGCTTGTCCTTTTGGAAAAGCACACATCCTCCAGGGGCCAGCATCCCCCACATCTGTGACACTGAAGCCACTCTGGACCACCTTCACCTGCCGGTAACGGCAGGCACTTGACCTTGACAGTCCTCACCCAGTTCTCCTGCCACCCCTACTTCCTCTCCTGTTTTCAGGTCACACTGAATCCCCACCTAAACTTGAAGTTGACACAGCTTCTCAAAGCAAGTACCAGTGTGCACTCAGACATGGTGGGATTGTGGCTTCAGGACTGGTATGTTGTTCTTGGTGAGAAGAAATTTTTAAAATATTATTTTTATGTCAAAACAACTATGGATAAATTATAAAATAGAATAAAACTGTGTCTCTTTCATGATAAAACACAAGATCTCCAATAAACTTTGATCTTAGGCTGGCCACTCCATGGATACTCATGAGTTCTCTGGTTCTCACTTAAGAGTGAGGCTCTTTACAGGGTTTCAGGAGCCCTGGCTGAATTCTTTATACTCCTGACAGTATATATTATATGCTAATAAAAAACTTTCGTAACTGAGAGGATTAAAACAGACTAAAAGTAATTTAACTTTAAAATAAGATTTTGGGGGTTATGATAAATTCCTATGAACATCCAGATATTCCTACTTGGAATTTATCTTGTAGATACTATCTAAAGATTCGGTTTTGAGTATTCACAAAGATAAAAGTGACTTTTTAAACTCTGAATAAACGGGAGTTTTTTGTTTGGGATTCTTTTTACTTTTATTTTATTTTTTATTTATGGGATCAGAAAGATCATTTGAGTTTAAGATCAATTAAAACCATTGTTCAAAAGGACTGCTTTGGTCCATTAGAGATTTCCCGACCAGTCTGTCCTTCTAAAGGCATAGGCATCTTAAGAGCAACTCTTGAGGCATTGAGAGCAACTCTTCAATACTTTAATCCCCCGCGAGGAACTCAAAGAGGTCTACAACCTCAGAAACTAAGTGTCAGAACCGAAATACATACTCCACCCCTATCATTTGTTTATATGGCATTACTAAGAGTCAAGGCTCCAAATTACACAGCAATTGATGAGTCCAGTGCACATGGATAAAGGTATTGCAGATTGGCACTGCTATAGTTGTTGAAATCACATAAATGTTTGCTACTGGTCAGGGTCTTGCTAGGGTTGTGCAAAAGAGTTACAGACTTGGTCATAAATCAGCATTTTCCAAAGCAGGTACAAAAAACAACCTAAATACTTTCTGAAAATTAAGCTAAGAATGCATACTCCATTGTCTACCATGAAAAGACTTAATGGCCCAGGGTTTGCCCCAAAATTTGGACCCTGCCTCTTCTGTACATAGTGCATATACAGGTAGAAGGAGACACTTCAGAGAAGAAGGAATATGCAAGGCTGCCCAGAATACAGACACCTTGGTCCTTGAATATTCTCTGGGTCCACCACATTAATAACTACCTCTGTGGGGTTTTCTCAGAGTCAACTCAGACCTGGAGGAAAAAGATCATGCTTCATTTACTCATTTTTGCCACAACCCCATGCCGAGCACAGTGTAGACACTTAAGAACTGTTCACTTGAATTGGTTGATTCATGAAATGCCAAAAAGATACATTTGATATACATAAGGTGATAATATAGAACTTGAAGTGAGCCCTGTGCCCTGGAAAGCAACAATGGTTAATAAACTCCCATCCCTGAGGACAAAGGGAGCCCAGTCACACTTTGGGATTCAGGGAATAAGAAACAGACTTGGGTGGTGCATGAGAAATCAAACTTTAAAAACGTCATCCTTTTAAAACAGATATGACATACCTATACATGATGTAATACCTGTATATGGAAAATCTCTCTATATTTGTTTAACTTGAGCCACTAAATCTAAGCCAATGTACATGTGTACAATGAAAAATTTAAATTCTTAGTTATTTTCCCCAGCACAGTGTAAAATCACCTTTCTCTGACAGTGAGATCTGCACATTTGATATCGACAACTTTGCTCACTTCCTGATGAGGGTGGTTCGGTACTCAGTTGGTAATGGAACCCAGGGGTTCAAAGTTACTTTTAAATGCATGTAAAATAACTGTCAAAAATAATATTATTAAAATGCATTTATTATCAAAAGAAAGGAAAAAGAACCCCCTCCCTTTTTTGTTCTAGGAGAAGTTTCACTGCAAAGAATCTTCTTCCCCCTTTGATGTGGATGAAATTCTCAGATGCCCTCCTTGTCTACCAAAACAAGACCAAACACAGACCTTCCACACTCTCATTCTTTGTCTCATAAATTATTAAGAGAACTCTTTGTCCCCATTGACCAAATAGGACAAAGTACCACTTTCTTCACTTGACCAAACTTGTCAGACCCTCCCTATAAGGCCTTGGACATGACTCACCTATGAGCAGAACACCCCACTCCTTAAGGGGCCTCCTGAGAACAGACTGACCTCAGGGAACATACTTCCCAGCAACTGAGGATGGTCCCATGATGCCACCTGCTCATCCCATCCCCACACCTCGTTTACCTTTTTACTCCTCCCTATGAGGGAAAAGCCCTTTCTTCTTGACCTCTGAGATGCTGGCAGATCTCATAGCCAGAATGTCCTCCCTCTGCCATAAGTCTTTCTGAATGAAGTCTCTCCTTACCCACATCTGAATTTGAGTCTTTATTTCACAGAATGAACTGCTCCAGTACCAGCATATAGGGTACCCCCTTGTACATTCTCTATGACAGTGCAGGTCCTCCCAGCCACCACCTGCCTAACCCACTCCGGATATGTGATCATGAGGAAAGGCCAGAAGTAGACAGAGCCCAAGCAGAGGATGCCCAGGCTGTTGGTATGTTCCCAACCACATCACCCTTTCAGACATAATTTTTTAGCACTGTCCTTTTTTAATATTTATCATATCACTACCCTGACTATGATGAAATATTCATGTGGTTTCAATAGCTACAGCAAAGCCAAGTCTATGACAACTCTGCTGATGCACGAGTCTGCTACATTAATGTAATGGACACACTAAGTCATCAAATATCATTGTGGGCTGACAACCTACTTCGAAAAGTGTATGGCTCTTTTAATAAGCCATTACACTGGTCTAGTTGCATACATAGTCTTAAAATAAGCACCTTAAAAAGTTTAGGGTAAGAGATTCTATCATGGTTCCCCTCTGTACAAACTCCAAGTTCTTTAGTTTGACACCCAAGGCCCTCAGAAACCTCTCAAACCATGCCCCAAACTTATCTTGAAATGCTAGCTGTATTTAAAATAGGGCTCTTTACCACCACAAGGAGGAGGCATGTGCAACTGTCTTTAGTAATAAGACATTTTTCTAGAGCAGCCAGAGAACATGAGAACTTTGGAGGAACCCTCTTCTTAGCCACAGATGCTGGATTCCAAGGTCAGCAGTGCTCATGTGATACCCAGGAAAATAGTTCAGCATCCCTCAGAATGCCTTCTGCTCTTTCGTGAGCTTCCTCTCTGTGCAGCTCCACTGCCGAGATCCCGAAAGAGAGGATCCCTTCAAGTCAGCTGGTCACCATCAGATACTGAGTATTTCTAGCAGCCTCAGCTCTGCATCAGGCTCTTCAGAGGCATTTTGCTTTGCTGTGAACAGTTGTCTTTGACTGAGGAAGGAATCATGATTTGATTCATCAGATAGGGTTGTGGGATTGGTTTCACTCAAAAGAAATGGCAGGAGCCCCAGGTAATCTGGTGGTTCTTTCCAAGAGGCGATCTTGGATTCAACTCCAGGGTAAAGAACCACCAATGTCTGCCTTCCCTTCTACCCCCAAATCCTGCCCCTATGCAAAGGAAACAGGGCCTGCCTTTGGTTGCTCCAGCCCCAAGATTTCTCCCCTACTGCACACTGTTGACAGGATTTGCTGCCTTCTTATAGCAAACATTCTTCAGTTATGGAGCTCTTTTATCTTACCAACTACATTTTTACCGTTTGTTTTTTAAATACATCTTGCCTTCCTCCTGAAAAGATTCAAGGGAGCCCATATAGGAGTACATTTTCAACATTATAAATGAGAATGGCTGGAAATTAAAAAGAAAACACTGCAGGTGGCTACATGTTTATTAATTTAATCTCATTAATACAAAGGGAAGGTTGTTGGGGGGAAAAAGCACATCAAGATAGAAATATTTTGTACTGATGAGGTAATTCTGGAATTGAGAAAAATGTGCTATAACAACACTCTGGAAAGAATAACGCATTTTAGTAAATCTACAGTTACCCATGCACGCAATATGAAATGCTATCAAGATATGACTTCTTGTGTTTGATGAAGACTCAGTTTCTGATTAAAGCATTTAACTATTCTCTATAACTTCCATGAGAAGAAAATAAAATGACTAAATGACACACAATATTGAAAAACCTAAATTAAACTAGGAGTAAGATGACTTCATTTCAAGGTTCACTATTAAAATTAATTTTCTTAAAAGTTCAGAAAGGAATTTAACATATGGTAGAAATGTATTTCAGAGAATTAATCCTTCTAAATATATCAGAACACTGTCAAATTAAGACAAATTTTATTGTTTCTGAATAAGAGACAACAAACCTGTTGTTTATAAAATAGGAAATAAGTCTAAATCTTGATTCATGACAAGTCCATTGCTTTAGATTCTTCTCCTACCCAACTGAAATCCAAGTCAGATTTTGGAACTGAAATTTTCTAAATGGAATAAAAATATCATACCTGGTATGAAGAAGTTTTTTAATTGTAGTTGTGGAGGGTAAGCTTATTGAACTTTCGTATGGTCCCAGGAGACTTACTATCTAAATATATTTCTTTTATTAATTGAATGATAATTAACATACAGTGCTATATTAGTTGTAAGTGTATCATTAGTGATTCAACAATTCTATACATAACTCAGTGCTCATCAAGATAAGTCTACTCTTAATCCCTTTTATCTATTTCACCCATTCCCCAGCCACCTCCCCTCTGGCAACCGCCAGATTGTTCTCTGTATTTCAGAGGCTAGTTTTTTGTCTTTTTTTTTTCTGCTTTATTTCTTAAATTCCACATGTGGGTGAGATCATAGTATTTTGCTTTCTCTTACTCACTTATTTCACTTAGCATTTAATACCCTCTAGGTCCATC
Source organism: Ailuropoda melanoleuca (assembly GCF_002007445.2). Lineage (NCBI taxonomy): Eukaryota > Metazoa > Chordata > Mammalia > Carnivora > Ursidae > Ailuropoda > Ailuropoda melanoleuca. The sequence goes on along the minus strand of NW_023254430.1, from coordinate 79,677 downwards.
CATGGTGTGCACATGGCAAGATCTCATTCTTTTTCATGGCTGAGTCATATTGCATTGTGTGTATATATATATCACATCATCTTTATTCATTCATCTATGGATGGACACTTGGGTTGCTTCCATACTTTGGCTACTGTAAATAATATTGCAATAAACATAGAGATGCATACATCTTTTCTTTTTTAATTTAAATTCAATTTAATTAACATATAGTATATTATTAGTTTCAGAGGTACAATCTAGAGACTCATCCATTGCATACAACACCCAGTGCTCATTACATCATGTGCCCTCCTTAATGCCTGTTACCCAGTTACCGCATCCCCCCACCCACCACCCCTCCAGCAGACCTCAGTTTGTTTTCTATAGTTAGAAGCCCTTATGGTTTGTCTCCCTGTTTTCATCTTATTTTATTTTTCCTTCTCTTGCCTTATGTTCATCTGTTTTGTTTCTTAAATTCCACATAGGAGTGAAATCCTATGGTATTTGCCTTTCTGTGACTGACTTATTCTCCTTAGCATAATACCCTCTAGTTCTATCCACGTCCTTGCACACGGTAAGATTTCATTCTTTTTGATGGCTGAGTAATAATCCATTGTATCTATATACCACATCTTCTTTATCCATTCATCTGTTGATGGCCATCTGGGCTCTTTCCATAGTTTGGCTCTTGTGGACATTGCTGCTATAAACATTTTCAAATTAGTGTTTTTGTTTTCTTTGGGTGGTAAACACCCAATAGTGGAATTACTGGATCATATGGTATTTCTATCATTAATCTTTTGGGGAACCTCCTATGGTCTTCCACAGGGGCTGCACCAGTTAGCATTCCTGCCAACAATGCATGAGAATTCCAAACTCCCAATAAACAAAGTCCAGGACCACATGGCTTCACAGGTGAACTCTACAAAACATTTAAAGAAAAATTAATACCTATTCTTCTCAAACTCTTCCAAAAAATAGAAGAGGATGGAAAGTTTCCAAATTCATTCTATCAGGCCAGCATTACCCCAATTCCAAAATTTGATAAAGACACTATCAAAAGAGAACTATAGGCCAGTATCGATAATGAACATAGATGCAAAACTCCTCAACCAAATACTAGCACACAGAATCCTATAATATGTTAAAAAAAATTCATTCACCACAATCAACTAGAATTTATTCCAAGGATGCAAGGGTAGTTCAGTATTCATAAATCAAACAATTTTCTAAATAATTTTACAAAAACGTCATCACTTTGTGAAAACCTAGTTTATCTAGAAAACCATGTTCTACAGTAACAATGAAGATTCATTGTAATAAACAATCTATTACTTACAATGTCTTAAAATTCGACCTAATATAAATTATGGACTTCAGGTGATAATGATGTGTCAATGTAGGCTTGTCAACTGCAACAAATGTAGCACTATGGTGCTAGATGTTGATAGAGGGGGAGGGGTGCGTGTGCATGGAGCTGGGAGAATATGGGAAATCTTTGTACTTTTACTCAGTTTTGCTGTGAACCTAAAATGGCTCTAAAAAATTCAAGTCTATTTAAAAAGAAACACATTTTTTGATGTATGATTATGAAAACTAAGTATCTGAATAGACATCAAAATCATCTTCCCTCATCTTTCTGTGTCAATTATAGCCCAAGATTCTATGAGAAAAAAAAATGCACTTATTCTATCTCAGCTACATGAATCCCTCCCACAAAGTTCCTTGCTCATCTAGCCTTGAAGCTGAGTAACCATTTTTGAACACCCTTACACTGATTAATCACACAAAGCTAGCATATAAGGACTTAGAAGCATTTTTCTCAAATATCATATGATATCACTAAACATTAACAGAAAGAAGTCCTAGATACAGCAAAGAGATTGGTGCTGCCACAGGCAGGGGTAGGGGGTACGCGAAATGGGTAGAGGTGGGTCAAATGGGTCAAAAGGTACAAACTCCCACTTATAAAATATGTAAGTCCTGGGGATGAAATATGTAGCATGGTGACTGTAATTAACAACACCGTTGTATACTTGAAAATTGCTAAAAGAATAATCTTAAAAGTTCTCATCACCAGAAAAAAAATTATAACTATGTGTGGTGATGGATGTTAACTAGACATATCGTGATCATTTCTTAATACACACCAATGTTGATTCATTATGTTATATACCTGAAACTAATATATGTCATTTATAGCTCAATTAAAAAACAGCGTTTCTGTCATCCTAAAGGTTTCCAAATGAAATAGGAAAAATGTGGCCATGCTTGTGTTAGTGCAATGGTTCTCAACTCACCCGGAGCTCTTGACAAAATATAGGAACTTGAGCCCTATTCTCAGCTTCGGAGTCAGTGTGTCCAGGGAATTTCCATTTCTTACAGATTTGAGGTGCTGATGATGCTGGTTTGAAAACTGAAAACTTTGTATATATCAGGAAACTCCAAGGAGGTGGTTTTTAGTATATAAAGCAGCAAAGTTCACAATATATACACACATATATATGTATATTTATGTATGTATACTTATGTATGTATTATGTATATATGACTGTTGGGTACAATAGGTTAATATCCACTCACTTAAGGGTTTCTTTACTTTTTTTCTTTCAATGTCAATTACGGCAGAGTTGTTTGGTTTTTTTTTTTCCATCTCTACTTTAAAAAGGCAGATGACAGGTAACACAGCTAGGCTATATGTTCTTTACTGAACATAAAAAGTTTCACAGAGTATCACAAGTGATCACCAACAGTAAGATAAGGCTAGAGGGTTCAAAACCAAAAAAAAGCTCACAGACTATTTCTAAATCTGTCAAAACTCTGATCAAGCTAACTAATCAACAACAGATGAGCAATTAGTTTGACTTTGAATTAAATAGGTCAGGAGTTTTGCATCACCTAAATCTAGTTATAGATAAGAGCAAACGTAAAAATGCATAACTACTAAGATATTTTCCCTTCCTTTTATTCCTCTGTCTCTCCCCAAAGCTAATGTATTTTGTTTAAAATCAATTGTCTGCCATATGATATTCAAGAGCTTTGAAGGTTTGGTACCTAAGACTGGGACACGTAAGATTGATGGTTTAAGTATGATCAGTTAAATGAGTACTCATGGAGACTATGGACTATGAGAAACAAACTGAGGGCCTCAGAGGGAAGGGGGGTGGGGGATTGGGATAGACCAGTGATGGGTAGAAAGGAGGGCACGTATTGCATGGTGCACTGGGGGCTATACGCAACTAATGAAGCATCGAACTTTACATCGGAATCCAGGGATGTACTGTATGGTGACTAACATAATATAATAAAAAATCATTTAAAAAAATTAGTACTCATGAAGACATGGAAATCAGAAGTAAATGTTCACACTTTAAGTACCTGAGATTTTAAAAAGTATTGTTCACTTATTACACACTTGGTAATTGACAATTAGCTTGTATAAATGGGTATTTATTAAGCTTTAAAAAGCCTATAATATAAATTAAAGTCACAAAAGAATGAAAATCCTTGTTTGAGTTTACCCCTATCCATGCTCCACTTTCTAAATCCCTTTGAGGTCAAGAAAGAGAGGTTTTCGATTATTACTCTAAGTGAAAATAGTTGAGATATCTTAAATGTTCAAAATGGGGAACTGTTAAATAAGCATGTATTTAACTCATGTTAATTGTATACAGTCATTAAGTAATAACTCTGAAGACTGTAACAAAATAGAAATACTATTATGTTGTAAGACTAACAAGAAAAATGTGAAATTCACATACAAGTACTGTCACAATTATGCACAAAATATATAAAAGTGGATAAAACCATATGTAACCCTCCAAAATACTTCAAGGAGCATACTATACTAAAAAAAAAAATTGCACTGTTTATCTGAAATTCACATTTGACTGAGAATCTTCTATTTTATTTGCCAACCCTAATATGAGATGAAAATGCTTGCACTAAATTATAAACATTCAAAATTTTTTAAATGTTATAATTTAATTAAACATGTTTGTGTCCTAGGTGGAGGATAAGGTAAAGAAGAGCATCAGAGCCAATGAAAAGAAGCTTCATTCCTCAAAATGACAAAATATGAATATATATGCACATTTTGAAGAGAAAATGTAAATATCAATAAATATTTTCACTTTTCTTTGGTTTAGAATAAACTTCTCAGACCTATTTTAGAAGGAAACATTTATGTTTCCTTGAACAATGCAGGTGTTAGGAATGCTGACTCCTGCACACCTAAAAATCTGTGTATAACTTTTGACTTCCCAAAACCTAAGTACTAAGAGCCTACTGTTGATTGGAAGCCTTACCGAATAACATAAACAGTTGATTAACACATAATTTGTACAACATATGTATTATATACTGTATTCTTGCAATAAAGTAACCTTGAGNGTAAAGTAACCTTGAGAAAAAATTATTAAGAAAATCATAAGGAAGACAAAGTACATTTACAGTATTGCATTGTATTTATGGAGGAAAATAAAAAACAAAGTAAAACAACCATGTGTAAGTGGACCCATGCAGTTAAAACCTGTGTTTTTCAAGGGTCAACTATAGTTGAAAGGAAAAGTATTCTAACAATGTTTAGAGCTGGTAATAAATACAATAATAAGCTTGAGAAAGTACCCTATAAAAATACAGTAGCTGAAATAATTGCTAGTTTCCAAAATGTATCATAAGAAATTTTAAAAGAATTATGAAAGTGAAAAAAATGAGTGTCCAATATCTGGCCTTTCATATCCTATTTGGTATTTGATTTTGGAAACTTCCAAGGGTGTGGGGGTCCCATGATGGATCCAAGCCTCAGAGATACTGATAGATGATGTACTTAGGAACCTTGAGAAGACAGCTTCCAGAAGGAGTGAAAATGCCCCTCTGTCATGCTTGATTTGTTTCCTGGATGTGAATGAGTAAGATTTGCCAACTTTCTTTTTTATCCCATGGTACTGGGTTGAAAATCACTTTCCTCGTGAAAGACAACTATACCTAAAGTTAAAAGAGCTCTGATTAAATCCCAGGGAGGCCTTCATACTTCAAAGTCATCAGAATGCAAGCAAAAACAGACAATGAAAAGCTAAGGGACTGAAAGACTCAACATGGCTGAAGTTATATGAGTTACAATTTTATTGAGCACTTAGGGAAATAAAATTTATATTACCACCTAACGACACTCTAAAACATTATCCCAATATACAGATTTCACAGTCTGATTTGTAAATAGTCAACACAAAGAATTAGTATGACTGGCTGGTGAGCTCACATTTTAGTCTTGGGAATCCTCCAAGCTCTCAATTCCCAAAAGTCATGGCATTCTGAAAAGTGAGACAGGACTAGCAACATTAAGTGCAACGTTTCTCTGTGATAAGGAGACACAGATCCTGTGGTGATTTATAGAAGTTCAATGTAATGAAACAAGTCGTTTAGGAATTTTTCCCTACATTTGACTCATCACCTACACCAGTAAGTCTTAAAATTTCCAAAGCCTAAGAATTTAAATATTTCTAGTTGAGACAGACAGAAAATTTGCCTTTGGATGTCTGTGTATGGGATCAAAATGTGGCATTGACTTGAAAGACCCAGCTAACCTTTGAAAGAAGGTTGGATGGGAAGAGTCTGTGGAATCAATGGGGTTCTTCTTTAGGTGTCAGTCTTCACCAGAAGCATCATCGGGTCCAACAGAAGGACATGAAGTCAGTGCCCTCTGCTTCCAAAAGACTGGATTCCACAAGGATATTCGTGCTCAAATACAGCTTCTCCAGTGCTAAGGGATACAGAGGCTGCATTCAAAGAGCTCCTAAGAGCAACATGTGGGCTTCTCTTCCATTGATTCAGGATACTAAGCTTTCTGTTTATTTACTAGTTGGATGGCTACACGTTGACGTTGTCAGCACACATGCACCAATTTTTATATTTCCTTCAATCCCCATAAACGTCTTGACACATTCCACATAATTTGCATTTATTTTTACCTCTGTTAAGTCCATCATCTACTCTACTTGTGTGAATTATTTCTTGGGGTACTGTTATCACCACAAATGGGCACATCTGAAGCACAGCTTATGCCAGCTGCCTGCCATCGAAAGCCAGATGCGAACCCAAGCACTCGTGTTTCACTCTGTGTGATCTTTGTGACTGCACACTCTGCCTTTCTAATCCTGTGCTTTTGAGGGGCTCTGGGTCTCTGGTGCTGCCCAAGCCTTGTCCTCTTTCACACCTATTTCCTTTTTATTTCATCGCACAATTGATTGAGATGCCTGGAGAGAGAACTCCGAGATGTGTTATTATCATTCACTTCCAACTGGTCTAAGCTGAGGACAAGCTATTCCAAAGAGCATTAGAACATCAGACAAAATAGTAAGGCCCGATCAATTGCACCTAACCTTTGGATCTCATTCAAATGCCAAACAATGCTGGAATGTTTCATAATTGAAATAAAGTAAAAAGAAAAAAATACCATCAAGAAGTGTAATAAGAAGTATGAGAAACGCCCCACATGCCCTTATGTTATTGTAAAATAGTTTCCTAAGGATAAATCACTGACACAAATTCTGGTTGAGTGCCATTGTCTCACAGTGTTTTAACTTAAACAATTAGTCAGATAAAACACACTCGTCCATCAGATCAGGTTAGTTACACCAAAAAGCGCCTTAAGCACCTGACTCTGTTGAAAGAATGTGCAATGCAAGTAAATGGGTGGATGGCAGGCAGAGAAAGACCCAGGCCAAGAAACACAGACACTGATCTGTAGACAGATTTTTAAACTCCCGTCTTGAGGGGTGCCTGGGTGGCTCAGTCGGTTAAGCCTCTGACTCGATTTCGGCTCAGGTCATGATCTCTCGGTTGTAAGACAGAGCCCCACATCTGGCTCCACACTCAGCAGGGATTCTGCTTAAGATTTTCTCTCTCCCTCTCCCTCTTAAAAAAAATTATAAGTCCCTGTCTTGAGAACAATCGAAGCCTAAAAAATCTATCTCTAGGGAAACCTGTATCCTGTCACATGATTATATAACTGCAGTTTGCTTTGCCAAACCTCTAAAGAATTATAAATTTAGAGTAAGGACAAAGCTAGGATAGTTTAATGAACATTCTTGTTGACTGACAACAGTACTAAAAAGATAAAAAAAAAAAGAGTTCCTTGGGTGGATGAGGAGAAAAGCAACAGAACAAACAGTAACAACTGATTACAAATAAAATCAAGTTACTCTGGCTTAATTTAAAAAATCATCAACTGGAAATTGTCTTTGCCTAATTATGTTCTAAAAGAACTGTGTGTGTGACTTTCTCACAATTAACTTGCTGAAGTTAGTGTGGTCTCTATGGTTGATATTAACAATAAAATATGAAGACAGCACGGTTGCAGAATAAGCAACGAAACTTGGTTCTTGAACATAACTCAGCATTTGTACCACCGGCAAGGACTTGAATCCCAACACTGCCTCTTGTCATAGCCAGCACCAGATCATGCCAGGAGCATTAACGTAGGAGGTGACTGTTTCAAATAGCTTTCCTTTCTGTGGCTTACAATATACTAAACTACTAGTCTCAGAGATTCTCACAGTAAATAAACAACTGTATGAATGTGAATTCGGTGAAAAACCACCACAACTTGGAACTACTCACTAGTTGATAGTTCATAAAAGTTCAGTGGTTTTGGTAATCAGAATGTAAGTTTAGCGGAGGAGTTTGTTCCCTATTCTAATTTGGAATTGTTATAAAAATCACCAGGATAATCAGACTGTGTCCAGCACAACCAGTCATAATTGCCTAGGGCACAACGTCTCCCCGCCTATGCACTCGTGCTGCCGTCATAGTGCCAATCAGCCTTCCAGACCCATCTCTAGTTAAAATGACTACCAGCCACAGTTGCCACCAACCCAGAATAACACCAAGTCACAGTTAATAAGTTACCCAGCCTTCCTTTAAGTTTCACATCTGTTACAAAGCACGGGCAAGATCATACTACTGTGACCCAGGTGTTTGTTCAGTGGCATCTTCTTAATGAAAAATATTTACCACAAATTAGATTCTCCTCAGAAAGACATGTTTTGTTGCTTTACATTGTTCGCTATGCTTTCTTCAGGGCACTCTTCACGTTGTTGGGGAAGCTAGGCATCTCCACATGTAAACAAGACAAATGCCTACCCACTTCCTGGTTCCCACCCAGGGCACTGGCAGAAAGAATACAGTGCAATACATTTTATTAAGCACCTACTGTATGCTAGGAGGACAGGGAGGGCTACCAAATAGAAAAACAAACAGCTGATTCTACCCATTATGGGTTTAAAAGACCGCTAAGCACCCTGTGACCCCAATCCTTAAAAAAAATAAAATTAAGAAAGAAAGCTTTGAAGAATTATCTGCAATTTATGAAAATTGTAGTTATGCAAATCAAATCAAAACCTAATGACATATCATTATAATCATGGCTACAGGACTTTGAGGATATTCATGTTAATATAAATCAAATACATAACTCAGAATATTAGTCTTTCATTGAGACATGCACAACTGTATCCCCCCTCCAATCCAATAATGTACTAACTTAAAACAGAGCAGGTGAAGTGGATGCTTCAATTATAAACACTTTCCAATGAAATGAAGACTTGCTAATTCCAAGTGAGAAAAGTTTGCCATAAGCTTTTTAAATCCTAGACAAGTAAAATTTCACTAAATTAGGTTAAATGGTAGAGGCCATTCTGTTTAGTATGAAGACAGACCACTGACTACTTAGGAAGGAATCTTTTCATTTTCAAGAACATAAATGGGTTTAATTAAGTTAACCTCTACACCAAGCAGAGATCCCACAGAATCTTTTGCTATAAAGATAAACAAAGCAGAGCACAGATGAGTATAGGTAGGACTGTGCCTCACATGACAGGAGGTATTTTCACCACATTTTTGTTGGATAAATGAACAAGTGACAGCCTATAAAGGACATTTCAGGCAAACTGCACTTGAATATGTGAAAGTTACTCAACAGGAGACCAGATTTTTTGGCAACTTTATATCCCTCCAGGATCATAATGACTATGTTAGGGCCCAAAAAGAATGAAGGCAAGGGATTCATGAGTTTAATTCCTGAATTAATTCCATGAATTTAATTTAACTCTCAGCACATGCTGTGTTACCCAAGTAATGATTTATTGTGTCAGCTGTGCAAGAAAATATGACAGTGCTGTGCAAGAGGAAAACAATCCAAAACACTAGTTGAAAACATTTACAGGACATGCATTAGTGACAGACGTCCCCTGAAGAAATGTGCAGAATGCAGAACTCCTTAAACCTTAGCAGGTAAAGCCAGGAGTTCAGTGAGGACAGTTAGAGAAGAGGAAGTGCCATGACCCATGACCTCATCCTACCTGCCCCTCTGGACTGTCAGTGCATCAGCAGAAGCCTGATGCCAGGCAGGACAAGACCCTCAGAGAAATGAGAGAATTCTCCTTCCCGGTCGGCAGAACCAAGAAAATCCAGCAGGAAACACGGGCCCCTTTATCTGTTCCTCAGAGTAAATGACACACTCTATTCTAAAAGCTAAAGTTACATTTTATGCATTGGATTTTACATGGTCAGATTTTCAACTTGAAAAGATCACTCTGGGGGTGCCTGGGTGGCTCAGTCTGTTAAGCATCTGCCTTCAGCTCAGGTCATGATCTTGGGGTCCTGGGATTGAGTCCTGCGTCAGGCTCCCTGCTCAATGGGGAGCCTGCTTCTCCCTCTCCCTCTGCAGCTGCCCCTGCTTGAGCTTTCTCTCTCTCAAATAAATAAATTAATAAAATCTTTTTAAAAAAATCACTCTGGCAGAAATGGAGAAAATAGATGGAAAGATTAAGATTAAGAGCATTTATGAGTCAGCACTTGTTGAGAATCTTTCTTTCTTTCTTTCTTTCTTTCTTTCTTTCTTTCTTTCTTTCTTTCTTCTTCTTCTTCTTCTTCTTCTTTTTTTTTTTTTTGCCGGAATCACTTTTTTGTAGACTAGACCAAAACTTCAAAAAGAATATCAGAAGCCCAGGTCCAACACTACATCCAAAACTAATGAGGTACTGTATGATGACTAACATAACATAAAAATATTAAAAATTAATTAAAAAAAAAAGAAGCAGCAGCCCAGGTCCTGGTCCAGCACCTTCTTGACACTGGACCACAAAGTGTTAATTTCTCTGAGCTTTCATTTTTTCATGTAAAATCTATTTCCACCTTCCATTTCTCTGAATGTAAATTCAACATAGTAATACCTATTTCTCACAGCATTTGCAAGTATTAAATTAGAGAAGAATGTTTAAATAGATCTACGAACACAAGCATGCATAAATAGGAAAGTACATAAGTACAGCAGGTCCTCTACCTGCCAGGCAGCCTGAGCTCTGCAGTGGGGGAATGGGATGAAGACTGGAGTGGAAACAGAAACCACAGTCCCTGTCCCTCTTGAGCTTATGATGCAAAAAGTATATGAGCGTTTTATAAACTGCAATGTGTTAGATAAAGGCATTGATATTGTCACCAACATTGTTATAGCACTTGCAATGATGAATGAGCCATTTCAACAATCTTAAATCCAACTTTTGCCATTATCTCAAGATACCTGAGGAGGAAATAAGTCATCCCTATCACATATACAACTAGATCACTCTTTTTACTGACACAACTCGTGTTGAGTGCTAAAAGACCAGCACACTTCATTAAACTGTTGCATTGTGTCCTCCACATATCTGAGGAAACCGAGACACACTTCATTCTAAATAAAGGATTACCCTTCAGGGAAGAGCCTGGTTTTATGAAGCCCTGTTGTAACCATAAGGAAAGAAAGAAACTTCAAAGCCAGGATTAAGCAGCTCTATGCCAAAAAAAAGAGACTCTAGCCCAAGACTGGACAACCTTCTAGCCTTGGCTGACAATAACTTTGGATCCTCTCTTTGAGCAGCGCCAGTTTTTCCCAAGTGTTTAGATGTCTGGGCCAGCACTGGTTTTTCATCCATTTGATTGCATGAAGTGGCAAGGCATGTCCAGGATAAGGGGACTACAAGGGAACTATGGATAGTGTAATTCACATCTACTATTGCAGACTTTCAGTGCAATTCTGGTACGCAACTTTAGAGGAAAGATACAGTGTACCTACCAGAAGATGAACAAGCAAGTCACAATGGCTTTATGCATGGAGTGTTGTCCTCACCCCAAATCAAAGAATGTGTAACTCTAGTTATTTCCCCAAATATGTCGGCTTACGCCTGGATCTGGCTTATAGGAAGAACAGCTGGGCTGCCAAGCCCTGCCAACATCAGGGGCAGCTGGGAGGCCCCACCACCTCTTCTCTGTCCATGCCCACCAAAGGCCAATGGAAAGGTAAACCACGTGTACAACCCCACACTTGAGATTTGATTCTTTGGCTTAAAGTCTCTGTCCCTTGCTTTAAATATTCCCAGATGTGTTGACATGTTCTTTTCAGCCACAGTTTTATCACATCATTTTCTGGAAGTGAGTTTTGGTAGTGAGGGGCAGTCTGTTATTAGCCAGCCATTACTTTCCCTCCATTCTCTGTTCTCCTTGGCCTTTAACTCATTCTAGGACCCATCCCACTGGACTGCACCGGACTGAGGGCTCCCAGCTGGCAGGTACTGTGACTTTTTTATATTCATATAACCATAGCCTTATTAAAGTGCTGTCATTCACACACCAGGAGCTCCTTTTCTTACCTTTGGTTAATCTCCTGTTCACCTCCCACCAAGATTCAAAACATTTAGTAGCATAATTGAATGGGCGCCATTAGCAATTTTCCATTCTGAGTAGTACAGCAAATCTGGGCTTCCTAAAGTGTAAGGAGAATCTCAAAGGCAAAAACCATGCCTTATAGAATCCAGCCATATAGGCTGATCAATAAATGACTATTGAATGAATCAATGAAAGATCAACATCATCATAATTGTATTTATAAAATGCTTACTGTATCCCAGGTACTACGTTAACAGCATACATTATTTTTTTTTATTTCCAAGTTACCTTATGAGATAAATACTATTATCTCCATTTTACAGATGAGGAAACTGAGGCACAAATGAATGAATGAACAAATGAACACGATGACATCACTCCACTGTCATTGCATAAACATTAATGAAATATATTGAGTTGTATGCTCACTGGAGGCAAGGCCCTATTCAAAATGCTGAAATCAGAACATCTGGGAGAAAATCAGAAGTGGTGGGAGGTATATAAAGCATATCTTAGAGATCCTGAAAGTTCAGTTGCAGGCCACTGGAATAAATCAAGTCAAACAAATTTCCTGGTTTCCCAGTATATATAAAAGTTACGTTTATACTATAGTCTAATAAGTTTGCTATACCATTATATCTTAAAAAGCAACATTGATACCTTAATTTAAAAATACTTCATTGCCAAAAAAAAATGCTAACCATCATGTGAGTTTTAGCAGGTCATAATCTTTTTGCTGGCAGAAGGTCTTGCCTTGATGTTGATGGCTGCTGACTATGGATCAGGGTGGCCACATCAACTGACTCTCCTTTTCAAAACAATTTCTCTGTAGCATGAGATGCTGTTTGGTAGCATTTTACTCAGAGTAAAACTTCTTTCAGAATCAGAGTCAATCCTCTCAAACTTTGCTGCCACTTTTAACTAAGTGTATGGAATATTCTAACTCCTTTGTTGTCATTTAGACAACTTCACCAGGAGAAGATTCCATCTTAGGAAACCACTTTCTTTGCTCATCCATAAGCAAATCCTCATCCATCCAAGTTTGATCATGAGCCTGCAGCAATGCAGTCACATATTCAGGCTCCACTTCTAATTCTAGTTCTCTTGCTGTTTCCACCATATCTGCAATGACTTCCTTCCCAGAAGTCCTGGATCCCTCAAGGTCATCCATGAGGTTTGGAATTGACTTCTAAACTTCTTTAATGTTGATAGTTTGACTTCTTCCCATGAATCATGAATGTTCTAAATGGCACTTTGAATGGTGAATCCTTTCCAGAGGTTTTTCATGTACTTTGCCCAGATCTAGCAGATGACTCATGATGTATGGTAACTATAGCCTTACAAAATGTATTTCCTAAATACTAAGGCTTGAAAGTCAAAATTATTCCATGATCCATGGGTTGCAGAATGGATGTTGTATCTGCAGTTATGAAAACAGCATTAATCTCGTACATCTCCATCAGAGCTCTTGGGTGACCAGGTGCGTTGTCAGTGAGCAGTAATATTTTTGAAAGGAATCTTTTCTTCTAAACAGTAGGTCTCAGCAGTGGGCTTCAAATATTCAGTAAACCATGTTGTCAACAGATGTGCTGTCATCCACGCTTTGTCATTCCACTTACAGACCACAGGCAGAACAGATTCAGCATAATTCTTAAGGGTCCTAGGATTTTCAGATGGTAAATGAACTCTAGCTTCAGCTTAAAGTCACCAGCTGCATTAGCAATGAATGAGAAAGTAACCTGATCTTTGAAGCTTTGTAGGCGAGCACTGACCTCTCCTCTCTAGCTATGAAAGTCTTAGATGGCATCTTCTTCCAATAAAGGTGGTTTGTCTACACTGAAAGGTGTTTAGTGTAGCCACCCTCTTGAGCTATCTCAGCTAGACCTTCTGATCACTTGCTGTGGCTTCGATATCAGCACTTGCTTCTTCATCTTGCACTTTTATGTTATGCAGCTTCTTTCATTAAACCTCACAAACCACCCTCTGCCAGCTTCAGACACTCCCCCTGCAGCTTCCTCACTTCTCTCAGCCTTCACAGAATTGAAGAGACCTAGGGCCTGGCTCTGGATTAGGCTTTGGCTTAAGGGAACACTGTTTCTGGTTTGATCTTCTATCCAGACCACTCAAACTTACTCCATATCAGCAATAAGGCTGTTTCACTTTCTTATTCAGACTTTGAATTTAATAACTTTTCTTTTGCATTCAGACTTTGAATTTAATAACTTTTCTTTTGCATTCACAATGTGGCTAAGTGTTTGGCCCCAGTGGCCTCACTTTTGGCCTATCTTAATTTTTGACATGCCTTCCTCACTAAGCTTAATCATTCCTAGCTTTTGATTTAAAGTAAGAGACATGAACTCTTCCTCTCACTTGAACACTTAGAGGCCCCTGTAGGGTTGTTAATTGGCCTAATGTCAATATTGTTGTGTCTCAGGGAATAGGGATACCCAAGGAGAGGGAGAGAGACAGGGAACAATTAGTTACTGGGACAGTCAGAACACACATAACATTTATTGATTAAATTCGCGACCTTATATGTGCATGGTTCATTGTGCCCCAAAACAGTTACAATAATAACATCAAATATTATGGTCGCAGATTACCTTAACAAATATAATACTAATGGGAAAGATTTAAATATTGTGAGAATTACCAAAATGTGACACAGAGACACGAAGTGAGCAAATGCTATTGGAAAAATGGCGCCGAAAGATTTGCTAGATGCAGGCTTGCCACAGACTTTAAATCTGTAAAAACCGCAGTGTTCGTGAAACATGATAAAGAGAAGCACACTTAAAGGAGGTCTGTCTGGAATCATAAAGAAACTCTCTAACAGGAAAGGAATGGGAGAATAATAAGCTGTGTGGAGAACCTTACAGCAGTGTGGCAGGGCAGTGCCTGAGGGCTGGGGCTTCACGTGGTGTGGGAAGATGTCCCTAAGAAGTGACATTCACACTGAAGCCTAGCGGAAGCCACTCCTTAGAGCAAACAGCAAAGGCAAAGACCTTAAAGAAAAAAAAAAGCAAAAGCCCTATCTGAGTTTTGCAAACAATTCCAGGGTGGTCAGAGAGTGCCAGAACCATGGGCTTTATAGGCCGAGACGGGGATTGAGTATTTGTTTAAGTGCAATGAGAAAGCTCTGGAGGTCTCAGAGTGGAGGGGTGACATCTCTCTAACTTAAATGTAAAAGATCACTGTGACCAGCATGTGGAGAAGGGACTGTACAGAGGTCGACAACACAGGGAGACTTTCAGGGGCCACCACAGAGTTCAGTCCAGTGAGGACGACAGGGATGCTGAAAGAAGTGGTCCGGTTGATTTTAACCCCCTTCTCCTATTAAACTCTGGGGCTACTAGGCCTGGAAATGTGTATAGCCTGCTTATTTGAAGGTCTTCTATAACAGGCAGAATACCTAGTTTCTCAAATGGTTTATCTCCTTTTCACTGCTTTGCTTTTAAAATAGACCATGGTAGAGGGGCACCTGGGTGGCTCAGTCATTAAGCATCTGCGTTCGGCTGGAGGCATGATCCCTGGGTCCTGGGATCAAGCCCCACATCAGGCTCCCTGCTCTTCTGGGAGCCTGCTTCTCCCTCTCCCACTCCCCCTGCTTGTGTTCCCTCTCTCACTGGCTGTCTCTCTCTCTGTCAAATAAATAAAATAATCTTCCAAAAATAAATAAATAAATAAATAAAATAAACCATGGTACAAACATAAGTCAGCAATTATATATAAAAAAACCAACCACGTTTACTCTGTCCTATAGTTGGGTTGGCTTCCTGCCCACACCTCAAAGGAAACTGGAGGTCTTCTGAAAGCCCCCTCATCCCAATGCCTTCATTGGTCTACCAATTAGTCCAAAGTTCCTACAGAACTTTCCAATATGTGCTCCCCAGAGGGCTGGGGCCAAGGGAAACAAGTAGGGGTTCTGAGGTCAAATAGGTTTGGGAAACTCTGCATGTTATATCAAATTCTTAGACATTCATCATTTGCATTAGATACTAAGTTCTGAACAGCATCACTGTAAAGAACATTTACATTTATTTAGCCCTGCACTTCTCAAAAACATCTAATTATGAAACTCTTAGTATCTCACTATCATAAAATGCTGAATTAAGATATTGAAAGTTTATGTAAAATGAAAATATTTCCCAACAAGAATTACATCATACAATTCAAAAGCCTGGTGGGGAAGAAAGAGCAGTAGATGATTAACTGAGTATCATCCTCTCTGAGGCACAAAGTCACCCCTGAAATGGCTGGGGTAGCATTTTCACTCTCTCTCTGTGAACAACTGAGTCATAGGCCACCAGTGCTGGGACAGAGAGCCAAACTCCATATTCTACTCACTGAGTTCAAGACCAGGTTTGGCCAGGATCACAAAGTGAGCGTGTGACAGGACAATATCTAGAATCCATCTGGTCTACCAAATCCACGGAACACACTGCCATGGGTACCCACCCCCAGCAGTTAAACCCTAGCTTGTGCCTTCAGAAACATTCGGGGAGCACAGCAGACCTGGAATCTTTGGAATCTTTGTTTTACTTTAATATAAAGACTGTGACTTTGGGAAAATCACTGGGACTATCTAAAACACAGTGTTTTCATCTATAAAATAAGACTTAATGCATACTTTGGAGAGTTTTAAGATTAATAAAGAGTGCTATATGCAAAATACCTGGTACCTAGGATCAGCTGGTTTCTCCTTCAGCTCATTTGTTTCTTCTGCATTCCTCACAGTGACATGCATAAAACAGTCACTTACTAAATTTTACTTAAAGATTGAATAAATCAATTGACTATTCCAAATCATTTTTCATATTTCAGATACTTCAAGTTTTCCACAGCAAAGACATATAATAAATTCTAGATATTTTACACGTTGAGGTTTTTTTTTTTAAAGATTTTACGTATTTATTTGAGAGAGAATGAGAGCAAAAGAGAGCATGAGCTGGGGGAAAAGAAAAGGCAGACTCCCTGCTGAGCAGGGAGCCCAACCTGGGGCTTGATCCCAGGACGCCAGGATCACAACCAAGACGCCAGGATCACAACCTGGGCTGAAGTCAGACACTTAACCAACTGAGCCACCCAGGTGCCCCACATATTGAGGCTTAAAATATGCCAGGCACTTCTAAATTTAATCCTCTGAACAATTCAATGAGATAGGTCCTATAATTATTCCCGTTTTATAAATGGGGAAACAGTAGCTTGCCCTACGTCACTCAGACCCCGTGTTGCAGAGGTGGGGTCAGACCAATGCAGGCTGGCTTCATACCAGATGCTCAGCTACCATTGACACGGTGACTAACTCTGTGTGGTGACTTTCTGTGGCACAGTATGAAATTGACAGTAAGATGGGAAAATTAGACAAACGAAGTAGAATGTGAGAAGCACTTTACTTTTTAAGTAGAATCAAGGCCTACCTTGATTTGACCCACTCTAGAATGGGTCAGATTAATAGCTGTGACTATATGAAAATATGCAAGATTTTTGCAAAGGTGTTTGAATTCCCCAATTGTGTCAATTAATTATAACAAGTAAGGCATCAGTTCTGAGTTAACAAATTATTGTTTGTCATACTGATAAAATATCCAAAGCCTGACTTCTTTATTTGCTCATTCCTTTCTCATGTAGAGAAATTGGCTAACATCTGATAAGTGTCAAACATACAAATGCCAATGAACAGATTCAGAACTGTCCACTTCATGAGTCTTCCTATTGATGTTTAAGCTTTTGTTTGAATTCCAGTTAGTTACATACAGTGTTGTATTAGTTTCAGGCGGATAATACAGTGATTCAACAGCTCCATACATCACCCAGGGCTCATCACAGCCTGTGTGCTCCTCAGTCCCCCCTCCCCTCTGGTAACCACCAGTTTGCTCTCTATAATTAAGAGTCTGTTTCTTAGTTTGCCTCTTTCTCTCTCTCTTTTTTTTCCCTTTGCTTGTTTGTTTTGTTTCTTAAACTCCACATTTGAGTGAAATCGTATGGTATTTGTCTTCCTCTGACTGACTTATTTCACTTAGCATTACACTCCCTAGTTCCATCCACATCGTTACAAATGGCAGACTTCATTCTTTCTTATGAGCAATATTCCATTGCGTGCATGTGTGCACATGCGTGTGCACAGGTATCACATCTTCAACCATCCATCAGTCGATGGACACTTGGGTGGCTTCCATCTTTTGACTATTGTAAACAATGCTGCAAAAACATGTATGCATGTATGCTTTTGAATTAGTGTTCTTATATTCTTTGGGTAAATACCAGTAGTGCAATTGTTGGATCATAAGGTAATTCTATTTTTAAGTTTTTGAGGAACCTCCATACTGTTTTCCAGAGTGGCTGTTGCACTTTGTATTCTCACCAACAGTGCAAGAAGGGTTCCTTTTCACCACCTTCTCACCAGCACCTGTGGTTTCTTGTGTTGTTGACTTTAGCCATTGTGACAGGTGTGTTTCCACTGATTTTAATATACCACACACAGGACATCTGTGAGGAGGCTTATGACCCCCTAACGTCTCTTCCTAGAAACTAACAGGATCCTACATTTATAGTGTGCCTGCAAGCTCTGGCCTGGAATTCCCAGTAAGATTGTATAAGATACCTAGTAGAAATTCAAATGTAGCTTCAAACTTTGGGTCAATTATATTAAAATTCATAAAACTAAGTATGACTTTATTGGGAGCTAAGCTGAAATAGCACAGCCCACTGCCTTCAGGTACTAGAAATCAACGTGCACATAATGAAAATGTCTTCTTAGCAGGGGTTTTGACATTATTAAAATTCTTGGCACCCTCATGGTATTTAAAATATCCCCAGGACAGAGACACCTGGGCGTCTCAGTCAGTTAAGCATCCGACTCTTGTTTCGGCTCAGGTCCTGATCTCAGGGTCCTGAGGTCGACCCCCCTGTCAGGCTCCAAGCTCAATGAAGAGTCTGCTTGAGATTCTCTCTATCCCTCTGCCCCTCCCCCTGCTCATGCACACGCACTCTCTCTCGCTCTCGCTCTCTCTCTCTCAAATAAATAAATAAATAAATCGTTAAAAAATATACCCTCAGAACATGATTGCATAAGATTAAATAATTTAACATGGAAAAATATTTATTTACTGTCCTTAATGTCTTTCGCTTGTTACAAAATTAATAATTTTTATATTATAAATAAGCACAGAGAATCACATTTGTATTATGTCTCCAAAGTTTTTCTTTAAACTGTGCAAAACATGATAGACTGCTACCATTTTAGAACTCTTGATATTTGGCTCACCTAACAACTATCATAAAATCATTCATTCTTAAATGATTCTTAAACTATGTTTATATCAGAAAACTATAATTATTAAATCCATCCAACTAAATAAGCCATCCTTAAAGGAATCCTTTAAAAAATATTCTTGGAAGATTAATTTGACACCTAACATACTTGATATGAAGCAGGTTCTAAAGGCAAAGGAAATTATCTAACTCCATTCAGATTTTTGTAAAATTACCTGTTATCATTTAAACTTCAAATCAGGAACATGTTTACTCAATTTGAATATCCTAAGAATTACAATTAGGGAAAATTAAGATATCCAAAATTTAAAATATAAGATGTTTTACACATCTATTAAGTTCAGTGTCTGAAATAACAATGAGAAAAAAAAATCAAGAAATAAACTCAAGTATTAAATATACACCCTGATACTTTATAAGACTTGAAAACAAGTCTTATTGCCTTAACATAGCAAGCCTGCGACAAGTCACTGTTGGATAACCTTCATTACTGTCTACCAGCATTTAAAGTGAATCCACCTCTATTCCTACCCTTTCCAGATTTTACTAAAGAATTATAACTAAATTCCAGGCACCATGAGCTCCACAGAACTCATGTTACCATCACATTGGAAGCAGACCTGGTCTTCTTTTCTCCTCATCAGTCACTGAGTTCCAATCCTCTGAATTGCCCCCTTTTTGGTAACAGCTTTTTGCTTTTTGCCCCGGGGGGGCAAACACATAGAGTCAATAACACCTTCTCTTGATGCCTGACCAATCCACAAGGCTCTGAACCAGAGAAGCCAAGGCCATGACATTCAGGGTGCTGTGTTCAGAAGACAGGTGGGTAGGGAGAGACCCAGGCACGTGGAAAAGAGAGGAAGAGAAACAGCAGAACATTTGGTTAGCTCTTCATTTGTCAGCACTGTGCTAGGTGCTTGACTTACATCCTTTCATTTACTCCTTACTACTATTTTTGAGATACATGGGATGTCTGCCATTTTTTAGGCTGGGAAACTAAGGCTCAGAAAAGCTATACAACTTCAACTCGTCTTCATCTTCTCACCAATGAGTTGTTAAGCAAAGTTTGAATCCTTGTCTGATTAATCCCACAGCCCAAGTTCTTCCCTCACCTTTCATCCTGCTGGAAAAGTTCTGGAAGCCCATGGAGGAAAGGAGAGGGAAGAGGAAGTGAGGAAATAGTTATTACTGAAGACAGGCATGCTCAGCGGGGAGGAGGCAGTTTGTCTGGGCACGGTCCATTTTTGCCAAGGACAGCTCTAAGTGGAAACCCTGTGATTCTGAGAGTCTATAAACTTTAAAACTCTACTTGATGAGAGATGGCCATACTTTGTGTTTGTGTAGCCACGTGTCAGACCAATCTCTATGATACTCTAGAGAAAAATAGTGAAAGTGAAAGAAAACATGTTTGTCCTGGACTCATGGAAGGAAGAATATCAAGAAGACAAGAGCTGCAGTGCTCAGTGAAGGGCATGTCCATGAAGCAACTGCAATTTAATTAGTTTTGCTAGAAATACATACACAAGAATGAGTGCATCCATGACAAAGGCCTTTCATGAACACCTAATAGCTTACCGCCAACAAAGGAAACGGGAACCCTAGGAGCCCAGATACCTCTTGCTGCAGGCAGTTGCCCAGATACCTCACAGCAATCTAGTGAGGACTACAGCCTGGGGTCAGCACTGAACTACAGACACCATGGATGACCTGTAAACCTCTCTTATATTTATCCCTCCGTGTTGTTTAATGTTTAAAGAGAAAGAACAAAGTAGGTGACAAAAAAAATTATACAGATATATCTTTTCTTACATTTTCATTGAGAATTAGATGAAGTACCAATAATTGAGCCAGGAATACATGGGTGGGGAGGTCTAAATGGTAACAGTTAGAGAACTTTAAAAATAAGATTTTAAAAAACTGTCAAACTCCTCTTGGGCAATTTCCAAAAAAGAAACCTAGAAAGCAATAAAGTCAAAAGTGATAGAGAGAGGTGAATCAGCAAAAAAAAACAAAAAAAAAAAACAGCCTTGAGTTTTCTTTGACATTGGAGTAAACAAAAGCCAATGCTATTTTAAGACAGGAAAGACTGGGCACATTATGAAACAGTCTTGGATTACTGTATTATTTGAGTGCATTCTGGTAAATGTATAATGGGAGAAGGGCGAGAAAAATTGGAATAAAAAATAATGAAAGAAACAGAGTCATCAAGGACTATTAAAATCACATTTCAAATATGTGCTTTTTAAGAAAATGCATTATATGCATTTTCAAATTTACAAAATATGATTATAGTGTGGCTTGTAATTGCAAAGATATTCTAAACAGAGTTTGAGTAGCACAATGTCCCTCTCTGGTAGACCAGCACTACATTTCTTTCTTTTTTTTTTAACTTTAAAAACTTTGATTTTAAAATGATTTTGGGCTTACATAAGAGTCATAAAATTAACTCAGAAAGTTCCCATGATTACTTCACCCAACTTCCGAACATCCTGCATAACCTTAGTATAATTCTCAAAATTGAGAAATTAGTTTTGGATAATACTCTTAACTAAATTGTCAATTTTATTTGGATTTCACTAGTTTACCACTAATATACTTCTTCTATTCCGGGGATCCACTCCAGGATGCCACAATACATTTAGTTTCCTGTCTTTGTTTTTTCCAATCTGTCAAAGTTCCTTAGTCTCTCTTGTTTTTCATGATTGTGATATTTTTGAATAGCCAGCACTACATTTAAAATGTACTTTCTGGGGCTAGATCTAATATGCAAATCTGAGTATTAGATCAGATAACTGATAACTGATCAGTGTCATAAGGATAATACCCGAGATTTGTTCCCTTCTAGTTAGTAACTTTGGGTGGTCACCCTATTCTAAAGATAATTGCACAAAATATTTTGATATCCAATTTAACAAACTCTTTGGGGGCCTGCACCACATCCCTTCTGATTAAACTCTATGGTGGGAAATCTTTGCAAGTCAAGGGTGGTTTTAATGTTTGCAAATAGCCCAAGGTGTGCATGAGGTGGGAGGTGTTGAGCAATGCCAGCATGAGGCAGAGTACAGTAAGACTGTATGGCAATGCAATAGCAAGAATGAGGACGCTTTGAAAATTATTGCTAAAGAGATTTGTGGTTGTTGATGATAAATTCCAGGGAGCTGGAGGTTTCTGGAAATTACTGGCTCCCCAGAAACAAACCCCATTTTATGCCTCTCCGTCTTCCTGCAGCCTTGTAATCTGACCTTTCACTGTCTCTCCTGCCTGAAGATGACCCACCAGGGGTGGAGTGCTACAGCAGCTCTGTCTGGAACAGGGATGTCAAGCCTGGCTCCAACTAGGAAGGCTTCATTGCTTATCAGCTGTAGTGTGACTTCAGGCCCCAAGGCCAACAAGAGTCAGGATTCACCTGGCCTGGCTAATTTCAAAGACTTTTAAAACTGTAAGTCTCAAAAGACTGGAAGAAGAGAAGGTGTGGATAGAGGTTTTGAGGTGCAGGAAGCTCACACCCCCCAGTATCCCTGCAGCCAGGAGAAAGCAGTGCCCATATAGGGGAGCTCCCACCCCCCACCCTGGGCTCAGACTCTTATCTACACACACCTACAGTTTTGTGCCCCTCCCATGTCCTCATCTGCATAATAAAATGGCCCAGCTAAAATCTCCTGAGGTCTGCAACATCACTGACATGCTACATTTTGTGATAAATTCAGTATTTGGCTCCAAATAAATCTTTTCCTGGTTCAAATGTTGTTTATGTAATTCTAGGTCTCTACAGGTTCATTTAGCTTCAATTAATAACTCCACATGTTTAGCTTTCCTTATAGGCATGTCTGACCATAAACGACAGGTGGTAAAATTCCTTTAGTTCCACAATACTGCACACAGCCAATTCTAGACCAGATTTGATGACACATTTTTGTTGTTCTTTATTATCATCCTCGATGACTATGTGTGTGTGCGTGTGTGATTCTGTGTTGGGAGCAAGGAATGGAGAGTCAGTAAAATGTCAGGATTACAAAAACCTAAACTCTCCTCCATATGGACTCTTGTGAAAAACCCTCAAATACCTAACATGATACAAAATTATTTTCCTTTCCTTTCCTAACATTTCTTTGAGGTCAAGTGTGAATACATACATTTATGTATGATGGTTGTTAAAAGCCCAGAACAATTTAGATGTAAAAATTCTGGTGTATTGGTTAAAAAGCAATCCTTTACAGTCATATTGTCTAATATTGAAGAAAAAAATTATGTGCATAAATATTACCATGAGGATCATGAAAATATTCCTCAGGCTTGAGCACCTCATATTCTAGATGATGTAATTGAGGAACAGAGGGTTTCTCTGACTTGGCAAAATCACATAGCTCATTATGAATAGGGTAGAGACTTATTTGTTAGACTTTCAGACCAGAGCCCTTTCCAAAATTCTCGAGGCATAGATTCTCCAGCGGGAGAGGTGATGCCAAAGCATAATGCCACTAGCAGGCAGGTACAGTCTGGGGAATGCAAAAGGAGCAAAGAAATGGCAGGAGCAGGCACCACTCAATGCTGCACAGATCTATAACTCATTTCCATGGAGCTCTGGTTCAAAATTATCAGCTTGTTAAGGTTCTACACTCTTCCTCCTTCCTGTACCTGTGGCCAAAACTGCTAACCTAGCGGATTTGACCACAATCAAAAACAGATCAATTTGTGTGGTTCCAGAAGAGCTGAAAACATTTTTAAAAATCATATGAACTTCAAGGATGATGCTCTGGGCATCCCCATGTTGATCAAATTCATCCCCATGTTGATCAAATTCACATTCTGAATTCACATCCCCATGTTGATCAAATTCACATTCTGAAAGTCACAGGGCATGTAAATTAGACTGTTGTGAATTTTAAATTCAAAGACAGAAAACCCAATGGCTAGAATATACTAGACCTAACTGAATTTTCCCACTTCTGAGATATTCAAGAGAAAATGTTAGCCCATGAATTCCTTAATTAATCAATTAGCAAATATTTCTTCAATATTCACTGGATATTGTAGCTCTTGCTAGACAGCTGAAGTATAATGACAAGACACAACTCTGCAGCCAAAAAACCCTCTAATTCAAATGATCTATATATTTTAAAATGCCTACTATGTGTTAGGCAGTGAGTGAGTGGTAAAGAGATCAAGGGTCCCTGAACTTGCAGATACGTGGAAGGGAAGAGAACAATCATACAACTAAGTATAAAACTGTGTGATAATATGAACCAAGTGCCAGGTGAGCACAGAGGGAACACCTCATTCTGCCTAGGAAGGAGAGTTAAAGAAGGGGAAAAGATGTCACAGATGTGACATTGCTCCAAAGGTAACAATAAACAATGGTACAGAGCCTTCCAGCATATATGATGGGGGAATGTGAGGGGGGTGTGGGGGTCCAGAAAGACAGTACTCAACTTCCATCAGGTCTCATTCCAAAGCTCCTTTGGAAGTTGACTGGAATTCCAAATCATCTGCCCATTGAAATGATGTTGCTTCTGATGAGCAGGTCCTCAAACTCAACTTTGACTAATAGCAATGCCTAATTTCTGAGTCTGGAACTAATCCTCAGACCTAAGATTTATTGAGTGTTTACCATGTGTCAAGCACTGCACCAAGCACTTACAAGCACAGTCATCTAAGCCTTGCAACAATGCTCTGAGCTAAGTACTGTTATTATCAACTCATTTTACAGATGACATAACTGAAGAACAGAGGGGCTAAACAACTTGATTAAGGTCACATAGCTAGTATGACAAGCTAAGATCTGTACTGAAACAACTAGACTTCAGAGCTGGGGTACTTAATCAAAAGAGGTTCCCCTTGGATGTCAGAAACCAGATTATACAAATAAAAGAAGAGGAGGGAAGGATTTTTGTGTTCTGTTTCCTATGTATAGGGCTAGCCCTAGGACAGACATGCTGCTTTTGGTATTGTAGAGGTTCCTTCATCAAGGGGACCTCATCTGCTATTCCGAGTTAAGAGTACTTAGGGCTTTTTTCAGCATCAACTACATTCCAGCCTTCACTCAATCAAACCAGGCAAACCACTGTTGCCATCCCACCTGCAATACAGTGCTTGGCCATCAGCCCAGAAAGTTTGTATTCTCATCCTGGTAGCAAGTAGATTCTTTTTTCTAGTTGATAGATGCCCTTTTGGCCATTTATAAGCAAAGACAATTCTGTTCAACACAAGTCCTTCATTCAAGGTTTTGAGTCTATAGTCTGGCTCAAGCCTGGGAATTGATTGAGGGGCCATGACTCCGGGTTGGGGATGTGAGTCAGACTTTGGTTCATTTGAACTACAACTCATCCGTGTATACCTATCAAGTCAGAATTTAGTAGACTGCCTGTCTATTTCACTTCTAGGGACACCACCAACAAGAAGCCAAAGGTCAAGCTCTCTTCAAGTCAGACTACTCCAATTACTGTTTTGACTCCACTGTCCATTATGGTAACCACACCCACCTTGGCTTTGACAATTAAGTGGGCCATTTGGTGCCTGGGATCCAAACATCCCCATTGTATTTAAGGAACCCCAGTCAGTGGTAGCAGTTTCCAGTGTAATATCTGACCTACAGGGAAGAGAAACCACAAAACTCTTTGAGAATTTTGAGGGTCTCCTCACAAATTGCTTTCTCAGTTGTGGAGAAACATGTGTCCTCTGGACCAAGGTGCATGAGCTGGTCTTACATGATAAGTTCACTCTATCATTCTGATCTCCCTAAGCCTTTGGCACTCTTCCTCAATAGTGTACCAAGACAGGTCTGGCATTACAACTTCATTTAGTGTGTCACCTTTCTGTCCGTGTCCCAGCCAACCAACCAACCACACAAACAGAGCCCTTTCTAACCCCTAGAGAAAAAATATTGAATCCAGAATGTCTCCTTAGTTGTTCCATATGAATAAATTTGGCCAGATTCAACCTTATGTTTCTTTTTTGTATTATTCTATACCCTTAACATCCATTCCTACACATGTTCCTCAAATTTCTGTCTGTATAAATTGGAAAACTCAGTTCTTTTGGATTTTCATGGATCACACTTTGTACTTCACCTTTAGGAGCCTGCTGGAACCAGAGTGTAGTTATAGGTCTGGAAAAAAAGTGCAGATGGCAGTTAGACACATCAGCAGTGTCCGCAAGAGGAGGCAGAGACTGGTATTTGTATCCTGATCTTCACTCTATCACTATAACAGAACCATCTTCCCCCATTGTTAGCAGAGCTCATTAACAGCCAAACTAAAGATATTTCCCAGATTTCCTTGCAGTTAGGTTGGTAAATAATGTTATTAACTCAAGCTAATGGGATGTGAACAGAAGCAATTCATGAAACTTCCAGGCTGTGTACTTAGAGGGTGAGGAAGAAGTGTCCCTTCTGTGGTAACTTCCTCCATCCTTCAGCTTGATGTAAACATGGGAACAGACTACCTTCAACCACAGGGATGACTGCAACACCTACAAGGCAGCAGAGCAATGGTGGCTTCCCCAGATAATATCATAGGGCATAGTTAATATACCAGCTTTGAAACACCTACATCTTGGCTATCATTTGAGAGATATAAAGTTTATCTTATCTAAGCCTTGTTAGCCTGAGAAACCTGTATTTTAAAAAGGACTTGCAAAGAATAGAATTGTCTTTGATTGAAACTGGCTAAAAGGGTCATCTATCAACTGGAGAAAAGAATCTACTTGCTCCCAGGAGAGGAATACAAACTTCCTGGGCTGATAATCAAGCATTGTATGAAATGTAGAATGATAACAGTGGTTTGTCTGATTTGACTGGGGTGAAGCGGGAATGTAACTGATGCTGACAAAAGCCCCAAGTTCTACAGAATCAATTCTAGAGACTTTGAGCAGGCAGAGTCACACCTGGCTCAGCACATGGGAAGGATGGAAAGAGGCCAACATGGAGGTTTGAGGTTCTCCAACACTACAGGACAGGCAGGATGTGAGCCCAAGACAACCCTTCTGTTTACTGAGATGAGAGAGTTAAGAAAAACCTAGATGAACATCTATGAACAAGACACTTGATTTGCAAAGCACTTGCACCTGAGGGTCAATGGCACCAACAGTATCATTGCAAATGTGCAGGTCAAGGAGAGGAGGGGAATCTTGCCCTGAGCTCACAAGAGCTGCAGAGAGAAGATAAGAAGCCTGGTGTTGACCAAACCAAGTCTAAAGGCAGGGAGGAAGAGGGGAGTGAGGTGGAGTGTTCAGAGTTGGAAAAAATACTTAAAGGAGAATCCATCTGAGTTTGGGTAATAGGATAAATAACTCCTTAAGAGTATAGTTAATGCATTAACAATGAAATTTTCAGAAAAGAAATAAATTTCCAATAGCAGCAAAAACAATAAAATGCTTAGGAGGAAATTTAACAATAAAATACCAAGAAGATGAAGTATATCTATGCTGAAACTGACAAGATATTAATGAAAGAAATTGAAGGTGACACAAATTAATGGAATGGTATCCCACATCCATGGATTGGGAGAATTAATATTGTTAAAATGACAATACCACCAAAAGCCATCTATAGATTCAATGCAATCCTTATCAAGATTCCAATAGCATTGTTTATGGAAGTAGATAAAACATTCCTAAAGTTTATATGAAACCACAAAAGACCCTGAATAGCCAAAGAAATCTTGAGAAAGAACAAAGCAGGAGGCATCATGCTTCTTGATTTCAAGTTATACCATAAAACTATAGTCATCAAAACAGCATGGTATTGGCATAAAACAGTCAAACAGATGAATAGAACAGAATTGAGAGCCCAGATATAAACCCAAACATATACAGTCAACTAATATTTAATAAGGGAGCCAAGAATACTCAGTGGAGAAAAGACAGTTTCTTTAATAAATGGTGCTGGAAAAACTGGATATTCACATGTGAAAGAATGAAACTTGAACCCCTACCTTACACCACTCATAGAAATTAACTCAAAATGATTGAAGACTAAAAGAAAAGAACTGAAGCCATGAAATTTCTAGAAGAAAACATAAGAACAAAGCTCCTTGTATAAGACTTGGTAATGAATTTTTGGATGTGACCCCGAAAGCATAAGGAACAAAACCAAAAATAAACAAGTGGAACTACATCAAACTAAAAAGCTTTTGCACAGAAAAACAACAACAAAGTAAAATGACAACCTACAGGGAAAATATTACAAATATTGCAAACCTCATATAATAAGGGGTTAATAACCAAACATATAAAGAGCTCCTACAACTCAATAGCAACTCAAATAACCCAATTTAAAAATGGGAAAAGAACCTGGACAGACATTTTTCCAAAGAAGATACACAAAAGGCCGACAGGTACATGAAAAGATGCTCAACATCACTAATCATTAGGGAAATGCATTTAAAACTACAGAGAGATAGCATCTCACACCCATTAGAATGGCCGTTATCAAAAAGATGAGATAGCAATTGCTGGCATGGATGTGAAATTACACTAAGTGAAATAAGTCAGAACAGAGAAATGCAAAACAAATACTGTATCGTTTCACTTATATGCGTAATCTAAAGAAATGCAGAAGGTGGGGGGGGATTAGAGGAGATACAACCTTCCAGTTACAAGATATGCAAGTACTAGGGATGTAATGGACAGCATGATGACTACAACTAACCCTGCCATGTGAGATATAGCAAAGGTGTTGAGAGAAGAAATCCTGAGTTCCCATTACAAGAATTCTTCTCCTTTATTCTTTTCTTCTTTCTGTTCATTTTATGGTATCTATATGAGAAGACAGATGTTAGCTGAACCTACTGTGGTGATCACATCAGAATATACAAAAGTCAAGCCATCATGCCACATGCCTTTCAATAAAAATAAAGAGAGAGTAAAGTCTTAGCAACATCTTCACCCCAGATGACTGGTGAAATTGCAAAAGAAAGCCAGAACTAACCACAAAGATAGATACAGCACATCCATTCTTTTTTATAAAATGTATCTAAAATTTGGAATTCACATACCAGAAAGTTAATTATGTCTGTCCATAATATCCTAGTTGAAGGCAGAATTGTGCCTACAGTCTTGATAGTTTATAAGTTTCCAGGAAGGCATCCATTTCTTCCATGTTGTTTAATTTATTCGCATACAGTTGTTGATAATAGTTTCTAATGATTGTTTCCATTTCCTTAGTGTTGGTCGTGATCTCTCCCCTTTCATTCATAAATTTATTAATTTGGGTCCTTTCTCTATTCTTTTGAATAAGTCTGGCCAGTGGCTTATTGATCTTATTTATTCTTTCAAAGAACCAGCTACTAGTTCTGTTGATCTGCTCTACTGTGCTGCTCGTTTCTAATTCATTGATCTCTGTTCTAATCTTTTTTTAATAATATTTTTTATTATATAATGTTAGCCACCATACAGTACATCCCTGGTTCTTGATGTAAAGTTCAATGATTCATTAGTCGCATATAACACCCACTGCACCATGCAATACATGCACTGATCTTAATCAATTGTGTTCTCGTGCGTGAGGCCTGTTCTTCTGTTCCATCTCCAGCTTCTTTAGGTGGGAATATAAGGACTGGATTTTAGATTTTTCTATTCCTTTGAGTGAGGCTTGGATGGCTATGTATTTTCCCCTTAGGACCATCTTTGCAGTGTCCCATAGGTTTTGGAAACAGGAAGAAATTGATTATCTAAACAGACCAATTAATCATGAAGAGATTGAATAGTGATCAAAAATCTCCCAAAAAACAAGAGTCCAGGGCCTGATGGATTTCCTGGGGAATTCTACCAAACATTCAAAGAGGAAATAACACCTATTCTCCTGAAGCTACTTCAAAAAATAGAAACAGAAGGAAACTACCAAATTCATTCTATGAGGCCAGTATTACCTTGATCCCAAAACCAGGCAAAGACCCCATCAGAAAGGAGAATCTACAGACTGATATCCCTGATGAATATGGATGCCAAAATCCTCAACAAGATCCTTGCTAAGAGAATCCAACAGTACATTAAAAGGATTATCCACCATGACCAAGTGGGATTCATCCCTGGGATGCAAGCGTGGTTCAACATTTGCAAATCGATCAGTGTGATAGATCATATCAACAAGAAAAGAGTCAAGAACCATATGATCCTCTCAACTGATGCAGAAAAAGCGTATGACAAAATACAGCATCCTTTCCTGATTAAAACCCTTCAGAGTGTAAGGAGAGAGTGTACATTCCTCAATTTCATAAAAACCATCTATGAAAAGCCTACGGTGAATATCATTCTCAACGGGGAAAAGCTGAGAGCCTTTCCCTTAAGATCAGGAACACGACAAGGATGCCCACACTTGCCATTATAGTTCAACATAGTACTAGAAGTCCTAGCAACAGCAATCAGACAACAAAAAAGAATAAACAGTATTCATATTGGCAAAGAAGAAGTCAAACTCTCTCTCTTCGCAGATGACCTGATACTTTACATGGAAAACCCAAAAGACTCCACCCCCAAATTACTAGAACTCATAAAACAATTTGGTAATATGGCAGGATATAAAATCATTGCTCAGAAATCAACTGCATTTCTATACATGAACAATGAGACTGAAGAAAGAGAAATTAGGAAATAGATTCCATTTACAATAGCACCCAAAATCATACGATATCTTGGAATAAACTTAACCAGAGAGGTGAAGGATCTATATTCTAGAAACTACAGAACACTGATGAAAGACATTGAAGAAGACACAAAAAGATGGAAAAACATTCCATGCTCATGGATCAGAAGAATAAACATAGTTAAAATGTCTATGCTACCTAGAGCAATCTACACTTTCAACGCCATTCTGATCAAAATACCAATGACATTTTTCAAAGAACTGGAACAAATAGTCCTTAAATTTGTGTGGAACCAGAAAAGGCACCGAATTGCCAAGGAACTGTTGAAAAGGAAAAACAAAGCTGGGCACATCACGTTGCCAGATTTCAAGCTATACTATAAAGGTGTGATCACAAAGACAGCATGGTACTGACACAAAGACCAATGGAACAGAATAGAGAACCCAGAAATGGACCCTTGGCTCTTTCGGCAACTAATCTTTGACAAAGCAGGAAAAAACATCCGGTGGAAAAAAGACAGTCTCTTCAATAAATGGTGCTGGGAAAATTGGACAGCTACATGCAAAAGAATGAAACTTGACCACTCTCTCACACCATACACAAAAATAAACTCCAAATGGATGAAAGACCTCAATGTGAGACAGGAATCCATCAAAATTATGGAGGAGAACATACACTGTAAACTCTTCGACATCGGCCACAGCAACTTCTTTCATGACACGTCTCCAAAGGTAAGAGAAACAAAAGAAAAAATGAACTTTTGGGACTTCATCAAGATAAAAAGTTTCTGCACAGCAAAGGAAACAGGCATCAAAACAAAGAGGCAACCCATAGAATGGGAGAAGATATTTGCAAATGAAACTACAGATAAAAGGCTGGTATCCAAGATCTATGAAGAACTTCTCAAACTCAATATGTGAGAAACAAATAATCAAATCAAAAAATGGGCAGAAGATATGAACAGACACTTTTCTAATGAAGACATATAAATGGCTAACAGACACATGAAAAAATGTTCAAAATCATTAGCCATCAGGGAAATTCAAATCAAAACCACATTGAGATACCACTTTACACCAGTTAGAATGGCAAAAATTGATAAGGCAAGAAACAACAATTGTTGGAGAGGATGTGGAGAAAGGGGATCCCTCTTACACTGTTGGTGGGAATGTAAGCTGGTACAGCCACTATGAAAAACAGTGTGGAGGTCCCTCAAAAATTTAAAAATAGAGCTACCCTATGACCCAGCAATTGCACTACTAGGTATTTACCCCAAAGATACAAACGTAGTGAAGAGAAGGGCCATATGCACCCCAATGTTCATAGCAGTCTGTCCACAATAGCTAAACTCTGGAAGGAGCCGAGATGCCCTTCAACAGATGACTGGATTAAGAAGATGTGGTCCATATATACAATGGAATATTACTCAGCCATCAGAAAGAGCGATTACCCAACATTTGCAGTAACATGGACGGGTTTGGAGGAGATTATGCTAAGTGAAATAAGTCAAGCATAGAAAGACAATTATCATATGGTTTCACTTATTTATGGAACATAAAGAATAGCAGGAAGATCAGTAGGAGAAGGAAGGGAAGCATGAAGGGGGCGTAAACAGAAGGGGGAATGAACCACGAGAAACTATGGACTCTGGGAAACAAACTGAGGGTTTCAGAGGGAAGGGAGTGGGGGAATGGGATAGGCTGGTGATGGGTATTAAGGAGGGCACGTATTGCATGGAGCGCTGGGTGTTATACCCAAACAATGAATCATGGAACACTACATCAAAAGCTAANAATGAATCATGGAACACTACATCAAAAACTAACGATGTACTGTATGGTGAAGAACATAACATAATAAAAAATTTCAAAAAAAGAATTGTGCCTACAAGTATAGCAAATAAGGTAATTCAAAAGTGACAATCAGAAAACCTTATTATCCTGATATTATAAAACAAAGCAAACAAAAAAATGTATATTCTGCAGGAGACTTGAAATGTACTTCTAATTGCTATTATATATAGTTTTAAAAAAATCTACCAATAAATAGAAAAGATACAAAAATTATGTTATCACTCTTAAATTTCAAAAATGATTTAGCTTAATGTTCTGGATAGGTCACAATTATGAAATTGTCAAAAATATCTGATGTGTTTTCCCCACAGATACTGAGTATGTGTGCTTCTTGATCCTGCCATGTCCTGATGGGTCTGAAAGGCCAAGTGGAGGATCTGGTGAATGTGATAAGCTTCATAAACGCTTATCTCTTACAGACAAATACTTTAAAAATGTTTTCCAATACAGCTTTGTGTTTAGCCTACATACAATGATATACTTGTTTTATTGTGTATACCTGATTCCATGTCCTCAAAACAACTGTTTAAATCTACAACTCTTACAAAATTTAATGTTTTACATTGTATACGTTGTATCATCATATTGTTCTTAATCAATTGTTCTTAAATATTCAGGTGTACCTATACTATACTAGGTTCTCCTGAATATTTATAGGAGAAGTTATAATAATACATACTGTTACTATGCAATGTCATATACAATTATAGTAGCATAGGAACTAAAAGGAAAATGCCTGTGTAAAAGCAGATAAACCAATAAAATTATATTCAATAAATACCATGAAAATGGTGGTATAGTGTCAGAAAGTCAAAAGTAAGCACTGTCAGCATGGGTCTAGGGAGGCCGTACTATTTAGCCAGAAGAATGCCGTTGTGTGTATGTAGAATCCTGAGCAAAACTGGTGTGAAAAATCCTGATAATTAAAAATTCTCCCACATCACACACACACACCTATTTTCAATTATGCAATTTGGCTATAGGAAGGTACAGAGTTGCTTTCATGTGAATCCCACCCCCTTATATCAGTATCCTTATAACCCATGTCACTACCTGTTAGTCTTAATTTCTCCCAAACATTCCTCAAGCATCCCTGCTCTTCTGCCCATCTACATAGATGGAATAATAATATCTCCCTCTTTGAGCACTTGCAGAGTGTCAGGCATTATCCAAGGTGTGCTGTGCACACTATCTCACACATGCACAAGGAAGGAGGCATTAATAACTCCCTTTTACATAAAGAAAAGAGAAACAAGCAAAAACAACTCTATGATCAAATAGTAAAGGGCAGAGCCAGGATGTGAACAGAGATCTCTGAAACTGCCAAGTCACAACATCTTTTCCCCGAAGGTGAGGTCCAAAGTAGCCTGCTTATCACTGACTATGAACAAGCATATATTGCCTGTAAAGCAACAGACCCACTGCCAAACCCACAGGCTGGACACAGTTCTAGCTTCCACAACCCATGCAACAAAATGACCATGTTCATCTGTGTTTACACAGTATTTTATTTTAGAATTAAACCATATATTTCTAACCCTTTCCACTATTACTTTTCTCCTTTCTGAAAGTGATAAATAGTATCTACCTATGTAAGACTGAGAAGGTGTAACAGAAAAGAAAGTAACTTTAAACACTGTTAATGCATCCTTCAACAGCTGAAACCTCCTTCCACTGAGAGCTATAGCGGGGGCAAGACAAGGGGGAGACCTCTGATCAGGCATCATCTATAATTCTTGGGATGTATGTAAGTGTAATTTCAAAATGACACATGCTGCATAGGGAGAAATATATTATGCTGTAGAGAAAAAAATACATTTAGATAGCCACACCCATACATATTTCAAAAGTGACTCCATGGTTTTGCTCTAATTTTTATCCAATATCTCTAAAGGGAATTTTAGAAATTATTCCAGTATTTGCACAATTACCCAAGTGTGATTTCTTTCTCAGAGGACTAGTTGGTTGTTTGATTCTTTTTGTGTGCTTTATAGTCTCCTGTTCTGCTCTGTTCTCTCCTAAGCTCTGGTCACTTCATTTAAGAAAAGCAAAAGGGAGTAATGTCACTGTGGCTCTGCTCCTCCTGGACCAATCTGTTCTGTCTAAGCCAGCTTCCCTTCTCCACCCTGAAAACGGTTAAGCTTGCTCTTTAGGCAAGACATTGGGAAACTCTAAGCTGTACTAGGCAAAAATGAAATGAATTGGTCAAGAGCATGTGAATTAAAATGCACAAATCCAGTTCTGGCACAGAAATAGACTCAAATCATATACTTAAAGATGAGTGGGACACTACAGTCATGTTAAAAGAAAATGAATGTAAAAATATTTTTAAAGTTCTCAACAATGATCAGTTATTATTATAATTTTAGAGATTTCATAATATTATGGAAGATTTTGTCTGGCTTCTTTTTCCCCATGTATTATTTGTAAGAAGAAAGTCAGAATGGCTACCCAAGTAATCATAAATAATTCTGGAGGTCTTTAAAATTTTCAGTTTCTACTCATGTGGGAAAATCTGTCACTGGATGTTCATTTTGGATGGTAAACAACTATTTTATATTATTTTATAGTTTTTATTTTGCTTTTAATGCTCAAGAGACACATAACACCTGCATAAAAGAGGCCTGATTTCACTTCTTACTTCTCTGTAAACTTCTTTCTACAGGAAAAAAGAGAAACCTTAAGCATCAGTTTAAACACAATGGCAGTTAATTTTAACATCTATCATTAGGCCAAATGGCTAGAGGATACCTGTGCAGAAAAATTTCAACAACAATATTAAAGAAATGTTTTGTTTTTAAATACACAAGCTACCCCAAAGGCCTGGCTTTGAAGGTTGCCTTGCCCAGATATAAAAATAGATGGCTAAAATGTAAAAAATGATTCTAATGGCAAACAGATCATTGCACTCTCCATGACCAGGATATTAGGGAACCTGAATATTTGATTCAGTAGCACCTTGGGAGTAGGCAGACCTGAAAACCCTCCAATAACCTTGAAAATATCCACTTCTTGTTGAGAATTAAATGCCCAAATCAGGCAACACCTACCCAGACCCTTTTTGTCCCTACAAGTACAATGATTAGAAGGCATCTAGTCGCTAGAAAGTGGGTTGTCTTTGCTAAGCAGCAGCCATCAAGTGAGGGGGTCCTCAGGGGATCAGCCTCTGGGTCTTCCCCGGGGCTCTTGCTCTTGCAGTCAGGGGATGTGGTCCGAGGTCCTCCTGCTTCATCTTCCCTTAGGTGGGCTTTCCACACAGGTGGGGGAAGCAACAGGCTCCAGACCGAGCTGGGGGCCTCCACCGCATTCCCCCCCCCCAAGGTTAGCCTTCCTTCTGTTAGCCCAGAAGATACGTGAGAATCCAGAAGCTAAGCTGGAAAGGGAAGGCAGCCGAGGATCACCTGGGCCGACTGCAGCTTTTCCTGGAGCTATGGAGCAGGACCAAGGGCAGGCGGGGGCTACCATCTGAGTCCCTGGAAGCAGCTCTCCTTCCAGGAAGGTCCGGTGCACCGAGCTAGCCACTGCGTCAGGCCCAAGGGGCGCTGAGGAACAAGTCAGAGGGCGGGGGTCAGGGGGCCGGGTGGGGCCCGGAACTGGTCTGCAGGCAGGGCTCCCCGCTGAGCTCTGCACCTCTGGGAGCCTCCGCGCCTCTCTGGAGTAGCGCGCTGGTGCCTTGGGCCCTGGGGTGCGGGAAATGGGAGTGCGGCAGCGTCTCTGCCGCTCTGGAGGGCAGAGCTCAGAGCAGTCTCACTGATGGACTTTGTGGTGTAGACCACCAGTGATTAGACGGAATGACACAGCCCGGGCCCTTGCAGCCATTGAGCATCCAGGGCTGCCAGGCTGAGCTCTGCAAGGGCCAAAGCTCAGGGCTAGGTGGATGGCCAACAGGGGATAGTCCTTGCTATCACAACACTGAGCTCAGACTGGACCAAGCTGGCAGCAGGTAACCACTGCAGAACTCTTCCAACAGTCTCGAGGCAAGCTGCTACCCTGAGAGTTGAGGGAAAAGGCTGGGGTGGGGGAAGAAGTGGGAATGGTGAGGTGGGGAGAGGAGATACCTTGGAGAGAGGAAGAGAGTGCCTTCTGACCCTCGTGCCACTCCCCAGGCCTCCTGCCCTGTCTGCATGGACAACCACAAATCTGCCCTCAGACTGGAAGCCCCTTGTTAATTCAGGCACTGGCATCCACTCGGCAAACAGTAAATGTGCCAGGCAAGGTGACAGGCGCTTCAGATACTCAGAGGATTCCCCAGACCATATGTATGTAAGGCACCAGAACTATGCCTGTGCTATTTTCTCCACATCACTCTCCCAAAGCCTTTTCCCATTTTGAAACTTAGGCAAACTGGCAGAGAGAGACGTCCACGTAAACTTCGTGGATGCTGCGCTCGTCACCTCCATGCATGGTTGTTAGGGATGAAGATCCTTGCAAAATGGTCCCACCTCAAAACTCAAATGGCAAAGAAAGACCCCTCGGGCTGCCCAAGGACCTTATATCTTCTCCAGGGACTATTTTCACTCTGAAATCCTTCTCTGGTTTTCCGCCGAGATTTCTGACACCTTAATATTAGACTACAAAAATCCTCCTGCAGTGACGGTGCTGTCAGTCATTCCTAGAAGGGGGATTCAGTGTAACAGGCACCTTCTATTAGAGGAGAAACTCAGAAACTCTCACTCCAGGCAGGATGCCAGTGTTTAGACCTGACACCCAGTTGCTTTCAGCGCCCTGCCTGCCCTGTAGAAATAGTGAGATCTTTTACTGGGAGTCCAAGAGGCTCCCTTCTGGACTTCCCTTAACCCTCACCTGTTCCAGGGAGTCTCAGTCCGGCTCTCTAAACCTTTAAAGATCTGTAAGGGCGGACGCCTGGAAGGCGGAACTGGGTCTTGGTTCTCTAAGGCCCCAGCATCAAGCGTTTTTGTTGTAGGGGCTTTTGTGGAATAAAAGAAAGTAAGCAACGTGAGGGCACTGTTTCCCTGTACCTTCTAACTTTTTAGAACGCCCAGAGCCCTTCGGTTCTTCCCTCACAGTTTCTGGAACACCAGGGTGGGAGCAAAATGGCTTTGGTACAGTCTGGATACACCAGGTGCTCCGCGTCTGCGGACAGCAGGGCGGAGGGGATTCTGGTTCGATGCTGCTCTGTACCTGGGAAGGCCGTCTACAACCGCTTTCCGGGCATTTTTACATCCTTCGTGCACAAGTCAATACTCCACAAAAAAAATTCCACGTGTAACTAAAGTCAACACAAGAGTCTTGAGCACATGCTAATCCGGGCCATCAGGACCCTGCTCTGGATGGTCCTGAGAGACCTGGGTTGCACGCCCCAGCGCAGGAAGTGAGACCAGCATCTGACTCCGCTGGTACAGGAGCAGTGGCATGGGCTTCCCCAACAGAGTCACCGAGCACTAGAGCCCTTAACTTAGGTTTGCTCGGAAACCTGGCCCCATCCCCAGGCGCCCCCTTTAGCCTTCCCAAGTAGCCTAGGCGAGCGGACCACACTCACCTACTGCCAGGCAGGTGGGGAGCAGCAGCCTGAAGATGAGCCCACACACCACTTCCAAGGCCATCGCGTCGGTCCGGCGAGTCCAAGCAGAGGGGCGAATTTCGAGGGTCTCTAAGACTGGGGCGCCAGGTCCATGTCCATCTAGGGCCTCGGGCGGCGGGCGGCTCGCAGCCGACCCGGCATTGCCTCAGAGAGGGCCGCCGCGCAGTCCACCTCGAGGGCACACTCCCCGAGCTGTGGGCCACCCCTCACCGGGCTCTCCGTCGCCCCTTGCAGGTCTCTCAGCCGCCCTTGGCCAGTGTCTCCGAAGCGCCTCGCCGGGCGCTCAGCAGCCCCTAACCAGGCTCTAGGTAGCCCCCTAGCCAAGCGCCCGACCCCCCCACGACCGGCCCATGAAGTGTGGAATCACCAATTCGGTGGCGGCGGCCTCTTCAGCGGGTCGCCAGGGCCAGATCCATGGACGGGGGCACTTTGGGAGGGTCCCAGGGGGCGGCGTGGCGAGGAAAGGGGGCAGGAAGGGCGTGTTGTCC
The DNA here is from genome assembly GCF_002007445.2 of Ailuropoda melanoleuca. Lineage (NCBI taxonomy): Eukaryota > Metazoa > Chordata > Mammalia > Carnivora > Ursidae > Ailuropoda > Ailuropoda melanoleuca. The sequence goes on along the minus strand of NW_023254430.1, from coordinate 41,255 downwards.
TTTAGCCTGGCTCCTGGGGAGTCGCTCAGGGGCGGGAGGGGAGTTTTCTTCGCGGAACCCCCACTGGAGCCAACGTGCCTCTGCTGCCAGGCGCCGGCCCCCTGCCCACGCAGGCTGCAGCGCGCCGCCCTCCGCCCGGTCTCTTGGAGCTGCCCGAGGTCCCGAGCCGCCCCGCGGCGGATCCTCGAGTGGCTGCGCAGCTCAGCGTCTGCGCCCCCCAGCTTCGCGCCGGAGAGACCCGGGTGGGAGCGGCCAGAAGCGCAGAACCATCCCCGACTGCACGGGGCTGGAGCTATCGGTCCGGGGGTGGCGCTGCGAGTCCCTCCCTCACTAGGAGGAATCGTGCGAGCGTGGGCAGAAATTGAGACGAAAGCACACAGACAGTGGGGCTGGCTCCAATTCCCTCCTTCACGGCCTCAATTTAAAAAAAATAAAATGAAAACCAAACGCCCTCCGGATGCCAGCGCGCCCCCCGTCCGCGGGCGCGCACTTCTCCACCTTCAATGAAACTTTCGAAGCCTCACTCGGGGACGGGCGTGCCCCCGGACCAATGGGACCGCAACTCAGGAGCAGGCGCGCGAGAGCCCGCCCCCCTCCCCGCGCGGCAGCTCTCCAGGGGGCGCCGAGCAACGACGCGGTGAGCGCGCCCCCACCCGCGGCGCCGGCGCGCGCAGGAAGAAGCACGGCCTCTCCCGCGGGGTGGACTTTTAAGCGTTCTCTCGCCCCTGCTCGGCGCCTTTTCACCACTGCTGGTTCCAGCAGACCCTCAGCGCTGCTCCGTTTGGTCGTTCTGCAGAAAAAGAAGCCACACATCCTGGCATCCTGTCCACAGGGAGTGCCCTGAGCTTACCCAAACCCGGAGAATCGTTGGGTGCTCCAGGAAAACTGCACAGGTGTGGCACAAGAGTAGTCAGGGGCTTGAACAACTTTGTGGGACTCTCACTTGTGCCAAGTTCATGCGTACCCACTTGCATTGATAAGAAGAATAGAACCCGGAATCAATCCGGACCAATGACCCCCCATCCATATCTAACCTTGTGAGAAGTTTTAACGTTGAATGCGCTTTGAGGAATTCCCGGTCTAACGGAGAACGGGTATGGGCGTTCAGATAGGTACGCACTTAGTACTTTTGGAGAACTCTTCTTTTCGCCTCAGATTTGTTTGTTGCTTGTTAAAACTCTTGCGGAAGAGTATACCGTTTCCCTTTTCTCCTAATAACCTCTTTTCCTTGTTCTCTGGGTGAGATCTCGAGAAATCCGGTACCAGGAGGGGGACGCCAGTATGTTTGGGTCCCTTATTTCCCCCATTATCCAAGAATTGGGGCGATCTGTTCCTGCTGGAGCGTTGTTGGAATCCTCAGAACCAGAAGGCAGATGATGATTTTCTGATCTGTAGGGAGGACCATTCAGAATTGGTCTTTCCACCAAGGAGACAGAGAGGGAAGAATTTAACTTCATTCAGCACTAGCATTCTAGGCTGGAATTGGTTGGAGGTGATGGAAAATCTACTGATGAAAATTATGCAAACCTTGGTTCTCTGTGTTAACCAGGTCTCCCTTTTTTGAGATACAGTAAACTTGTGTTTTAAGTTCAGATGCCTTCCCAAATTCTTTGAGAATGACAAACTGAACCATTACTTTTTTATGAAGACCTGGAGGTAGCAAAATTTTGCGAAGATACCCCAAAACTTAGACCATTTGTGTGCTCTGGAGCCCTGAAGAAGGCTGTATATTTAAACCCCAAATGTAGTCATGAGCCTAAAAGTAAGGCCGAAGGAGACAGTAGGAACTTAAATTATCAGCAAATCATTGACTACTACCAAGAGTTGTTTTGTGTCTTGCAGAATCTGCACCCTTTCTGACCTGTCTAGCATTTGGATGTTCATAGATGGTGTTCTCCCTTTCCCCCTGCCCCTTTCTCTCTCCTCCCTGGTACAACTTATTCTTGGGACCTAACTAAGTCTTAAAACCCTCCTGAATTTAAATAGTATTGTGTAACTGCATGAGTGATCAGTTTTCTCTGAATATTTCTTCACATCCTTTCTAGCCTTTCCATATACCAGCCGTGTAGATGCCTTCAAAATAACTAACATGGATGTTTAAGTTAGAAGACACAAGAAACCCAGCAGATAGGTGATCTTACCCAATGTATTTCTTAACTTTCTCTGCCACATTGTGTGCCAATATGGCTGTTCAGTTTTTAAAGATTCTAAGAGCTGGATCCCTCTTCTTAGTCTTACCAGCACATACACCTAAGGAGTTTTAATCATCTAGACTAAACATATAAAGGGTTCTCCATCTTGGCTGCATTAGACAGTCACCTGGGCAGCTTCCTGTGGAATCTCAACGCTCAGTCTCCACACCCAGAGATTCTGATTTAATCCCCCCACCCTCTCCTCCCTGCCTGTATTTTTGTGAAAGCTCTCCAGTGATTCTCAGGTGTACAGTCTGAGAATCACTGTCCTCATTTACATATCAAAACTCAAGAGAGGGGCTCCTGGGTAGCGCAGTCCTTAAGCTTCTTCCTTCGGCTCAGGGCATGATCCTGGCATTCGGGATGGCATTCTGGGATCAAGTCCTGCATCGGGCTCCTCCACTGGGAACCTGCTTCTTCCTCTCCTACTCCCCTGCTCTGTTCCCTCTCTCGCTGGCTATCTCTCTGTCACATAAATAAATAAAATCTTTAAAAAAAAACTCAGGAGATGTGCTATTGGTTTTCAATATGGGCGTCACCAAACCAAATTCACTTTTTGGGGGCTACATTTTCACAATGGGGTGACACAGTAGCCAGTGGCATTGTCTTTACAAGGGCTATTTTATCCAAAAATTTACCTAAGAAGCAGTAAGTATCTAATATCTAGACAGCCTTGTTTTTAAAGACTCCAGCTCACAAGAATATTGATCCCATTGGTCAGGAGTCTGGCGTGGCTAGAGACCTTAATCCTCAATCTGAGCATGAAACCTGGCAGAAGGTAGAAAATAATTTGGGAGAGAAAATTAACTACATAGAAAACTCATAAACACATTATTTTGATAATGGATGAGTGCCTAAAGCTTTCGACCCCAAGTTTAATACAGGTGATGAATTAAGCACCAGTCACCTCATGCCTCTCTGCATCTACATGGACAACCAATGACTTCTTTGGATCATTACTAAGAGTTTAGTGCCTTGGAGTCCTCCTCTAAGTTGATGAAAGTCATAAAACCTACATAATATGCAGTGGTATATACAGATAGAGACAATTTATAGAGTGCTAAGCAAAGTGCCTGGTGCATAGTAAGCATTCAATGAGTATTAACTGCCATTATTACCATTATTATTACTACTGTCATTGCTATTTCTGGGAAACAAGGACTGGTCCTGTATTTCTGAGACCATCATGCTGAAGCACAGTGACCTGTTCCCATACTCAGAAAGATGCACTGGCTCTTAGTAATATGTTTAAAAGCCATGGCACAGTTGAGTAGTAGACAATTTCCTAAGTGTTTGAGTTTTAGCCATAAAGAATATGGCACTTTCTTCCTNTGCGTGGGTTTCATCTCGCCTGTTTAGATTTGATCTTTTCTAAACTTGGTTTAATGCTACACTGACAAAAACCATTCAGAAACACCATCTTTGTCCCTAGTGCCAATTTTCTCTAGCATGCTCAATATGCAAACATTGTCCCATACCATGTTTTGCCCTATGTCATTTATTATCCCCTCAAATGTTTTGTAAGCTTCTTTTGGAAGATCTCAGGGGTGGATATTGTCTCAGACAGTCACTCTGCAAACCAGTATTTCCTAGAAGAACATGAAGTTGTCAACCTGGCATTTTCTTCTCCCAGTGAAATCTGCCAAAATTCCTCAGTGCCATCTAGCCTGTAGAGGATGGGGTGTCTGGCTCCTGCCAGCTGGAGGATGTCTTCTAGCATTGGTAACATATGTTCTGCTTATATATGTACTCACACAACATTTTTAGATGTATCCGTTTCTATGTTTTTGTTTACAAGTCACAATATTTGTTTAGAAGTTATTTTAGTTAGGAGCCATAGTTTTGGGCTCCTATACTTGAAAAAATCTGAAGCAGAATGGAATTTTTTTTCTTTTTGCAAATATATTCTGTGGTTGCAAATTTTTTAAGCTGTCATTTTAATGTTTACAGCAGAAGTATTTTCAAGGTCTCTGAATTCCAAACACCTAGACCACATCTAATAATTTGTAGGAGACATCACAGTGCTATTCACCTCGGTTATAGAGGTTATCCCCTCAACAGTCTTTCCCAGGTCACCTACAGGGAAAATGCAGAAAACCTCAGACGTAGCCAGCAAACTGCTGATTTTGTGCCTGTTATTCAGGAACCTTGAAAAATCAGCTGACATGTATGTGTGTTTTATTTTTCCAGTCAGATTTTAGGCTTTCAGGGCACAGACAATATTTCATCCATAAATCAAGGTATATAAAGCAGGCTATACAGCCAAACATTGTTTCTAAATGAATTACATTCATTTATTGCTTTTATTTATTTACTATTGCATTTATTTATTTATTATTTGCAATTTATTTGCTCCCATGACATACACATGTACAAACACACAAAATATCTATTACTGAGTAACAAAGATCTCATGTGAAAATAATGGAGCATGTAAAATTTTATTTGTTTTTTGTAAGGTTGACACATAAAGGAAGAGATTATGAATTCATGGGGGGATGCACTGCCAAAGCTGATGACTTGCCTTGGGCACACAGATCCCCAGATGGCTGACACCAGCACATGGAAACCACCATTCATTATTCACAGCCAACACCATGAGCAGATTTTTATCTTGGAGGTTGTCTGGCTGCTTTCGATGTATTTGTTCCTGAAGTTTTTGAAGAGGTTGCTGGTTTTAACACTATTTGATCTAAAATGGCATATCAAACTCTGGGGAGAATTTTAAAATTCCCCTGGAATTGGGGGAACAATTTAACAGTGAATTAGTCATTCAAAGCAAGTTAATAAACAAAACAAAAATCACGAGATTTTCTCTTTACCTATAGCTTCCCTGACTATCCTAGAATATGTATTAGTTAATAAATACACATTTCAGAATGATGTTGATTCCAATTGTATGTGTTGGAACTCCATCAAGATCTCTTCAATGGTCTCAGAAATGGTAATGTTCTTAGCAAGCCTAAACAATTTTAGGTCTTTTATAGAGGTCTTTTATAGAGGTTTCAGATATGGGTATGCATTGACTGTAAACAAGTGTTGCAATTGGCTCTATCTACTTATTAGCATTAGCCCTTGAGGAGGACTCACAGAGCCCATTCAATGACTATTAAATCCTATAGGTTGAAGCTTCATTCACTTATTCTCCTGCAGTGCCACCTTTTGGCTAAAACTATATTGAAAAAAATACAAGTACTTAGAGTTTGAAAGCAAGCAATTAGGCACCATCAATAAAGGTCTCTTGCAGCCAAAGATATGCTGATGGGCTCAGAAATAGAGAAGCGCGCGGAAGAGCAGAACCAAGTCTTCACTGCCTTCATGAAGCTAGCATCCTATCACGACAGACATTAATCAAATAATTATAAATAATCAAGTAAACAATACACATGTGCAGAGTACTAAACTGAGTATTAGGCATTATGGGAAAGTATAAACAGTGAACCTAACTCATTCCCAGGGAGTTCGGGGAGGACAGATTCCTCAAGGGACTGGTGCTTATTACAGTTTGGATCCTCCAAGAGTATAAGCTGTGTGAGGGCAGGGACTTTGTTCTGTTTATTGCTGCACCACAGTACCTAAAATAGGATGTGGACCATAGCAGACACTGTCTAAATACTTGTTGAATAAATAAAAGAGTTATCTAGGAGTGGAGGAAGAATGACAAACATAAGGCAGGAAGAACAGCCAGCCTCCTGGAGGCAAAGAACAGGTTGTGGTGAAGGGGTTACAAACAGTTCACAGTCAATTTCCATATTTTCCCAGCTATGGGTCCTCCACAGCCTACACAATGATTTCCAATCCATGTCCTTTCTATGTTCTTTTTAATTCAATTGTAACAGTAATAAACACTTATTAAGCACAAGTAGAATAATGGACACAGCCAGGCATGTTAAAGGAATAAGGACAGTAACCCCCAAAGCTGGGGAGTTTACCAGTCTATGTGGACCTGTCTCTGTGGGGCTACTCTGCATTGAGTTTCAGTCAGAGACAGTGGTAGGAAGTTTCTAGGCTTGGGTCATCATGGCTGCTCTGGCTGAAATGACTGTAAATAAGTCTCTTGTCCTTGCTGGATTTGGTGCACGTTTTCCCCCCTTTGGAGTTTCTGGTGTTTAGTTTACCTTCTTTTAAATCTTTATACAGAGATAGCATATTTATATGTGTTCTCTGGGCCTGTGGCTACACTGTAGCCAATGAGATTCTTTAGGCCCAGAATGTACTCATGCTGTGCATTCACTCTTCAGCTGAGGGAAGGAACTGGTGGTTATGAGCAATACTCACCACGCTTGCCAAACAAGCAAAGCATACGTCGTTGGTGGACTTCCTGACTCTGGAAAGTCCGATCCGTTTTCTCCGTGGATCAGCATGAAACTTTTTCTGCTTGCCCAGTGATGAGATAAACATCACGGGTTTTTCCAGGATTCTTTTAGGTCCTTCAAATGAGCGTTTTGCTTGTTTGTTTTGGGATGTGAGGAAATGGCCCCTCTTACTAAAATAAATGTAAGACACAAGTCTCCTTTCTCCTGAGACTGAAGCACGATATCCAGGTCAGAACCCCCAGCAGAACGGAGTCTTCATCCCCACTGCTGTACAGCTAGACCTGGGATTCTCTTTCCCTCCCTTTCTAATGAGGGAGAAAATGCCTTTTTTTGTATCCTGTTAAAAAGCTGAGAAAAGTAGACATTAAAAAAAAGGGGGGGTGCTACAAAATTAAAGGTGAACACACCACGAACGGTATAAAGTGTCTTTTTAATACAAGTTGCTGATGTTATATATCTCATAACAGTGGCAGCATTCGTAGACACCCTAAAATAATTGGCTACCCTCTCCCCCTCACCCCCCGAATGAATCCAGGGCCAGCTACACAGCTTGTGAGTTCCAGTGCAAAATGTGGGCTCCTTGTTCAAAGAGCAGAAGAAAAGTACTGCTAAGAATACTAGAAGAGAAAGCGCTTTGCTTTCTCCCATGGCCTTTCTTGCCAATTGCCATAGCAGTTTTAATTTGCCATTTAATGATGTTCTATGTGAAAAAAAATTAAAATTATTTAAGCTCCTAGCATGGATTTAACCATAAATCTGGTTTCCTGCAAGGCCAGTTTTAAATGCAAATATAAGAGCATGTACCTTGTATGCAGAATCATTGAAATAGCATAATTCGTATTTTGTAGCTTGTACATGCATTCGTGTTTTGTCATAGGCAAAACTGTTGACATGAAGTGAATTCAACTGCTTTTATTTCCCTTCTTGGTGCACACAAGTGCTACCATCACTCTGGACTTTTGGTTTACTGATGAGGAGGAAAAGACTAAGAGCAAAGGGACTGTGGGTTGTCTTTTTTTTCTGTCCATGTTATCACTCAGAGCATTCATGGTTGGCTAACCCAGGAAGTCACATAAGTAAGAAAGGACAGGACCAGGGTTCCTTGGACATTAGTGGTTTTTACAGAGCCATTGCCTCCTTTCTGCCCTCTTGTTCAAACAGAAGATGTGGACTCTGGAGGCTGTCAGTGCTCCCCCAGCTTCCTCAGTCATAGGTAACACACCTGCCGTGTATTCCCCTGCATTGTGGGTCCACTGGAATTCTGTGCCCACGGGCATCAGGCAGGACAAATGTGAACAGAGCGGCAAGGTACAGTGGACATGCATATCACATGTATCTCTGCTCATGTCATGCTCTGTTGTCCCATGGATGTCACTTGCAAAACACAAGTTCAAAGATAAGATTATTAAAAATTGCAAGATAGGGAGAACAGAGCATTCAGCCAAGCCCGGAGCCCTTCTTGGATGGGGTGGGTGGGGGAGAGGTTGTGTGACTTGTTAGGTGGCACATGAGTGAATACAGTCCTGGACAAGTCCTAGGCATCCTTTTCCTGGCCATTCACTCAGCTCCTCCTCTCCACCTGAGTGTCCACTCATGTTGTTTTTCCTGGACATCTAGCTCCATTCCCAGAAGAATCCCAGCTGCTTATATAATCAATACCTATCATAGTTCACCTGCTTGTCCCTCTTAGGATCCAGCTATGTAGGTCCAGGCTCTGCTCTATACAAGCTGCTGAGATAAAAACGTATGTTTCAAGGTTCCCTGCTAGCATGCCTGGACCCCAGGAAATTACCTCTCTTTCATATATTTCACCCCA
>NW_023254430.1:32580-32831 GCF_002007445.2 Ailuropoda melanoleuca | reverse complement strand
TGGCGCAGTCCGCTAAGCCACCTACTCTTAACTTGGCTCAGACTGTGATCTCATGTGTCCTGAGATCGAGCCCCAAGTGGGGCTCCATGCTCAGCAGGGAGTCTCCTTGCAAGATTCTCTCCCTCTGCCCCTCCCCCAGTCACTCCTGAGTTTTCTTCCCTCTCTTCCCCTCCCCTCACAAATAAATTAATAAATCTCTAAAAAAAAAAAAAAAGAAGAAAAGAAGAAGAAGAAAAGAAAAAGAAAAAAAC
>NW_023254430.1:7078-28609 GCF_002007445.2 Ailuropoda melanoleuca | reverse complement strand
TTCCACACTGTTAACCTATAGTTTTGCTAAATTCCCTCCTTTTCCTTTAGCTAGTTTTAATTAGGCTTTACCACTTAAAGACATTGTCCTTTGACTTATACCATGTGAAAGGAAAGTGGGCCAGATTGTCTTCATCCTAGATGACTCTATTTTCTGCAAATAGAACACCAAGAAAATTCTGATCTTAGGCTAAGATTAAGGAACATGACTAATCTCCATGCCATAAAGTAGGTTTGTTGTTTGACTGAGAATCCTTTATTGTACTAGTTTTTAAGCAGAAAATCCACGTCAATATTTGTCCTTTTTCCTGGGGTGTCTACCTGAATTCAGAAGTATAGTTTTCAATACAAAATGCATTAGAAATTTATGATTATATTTAGGAGCTTCTCATAGTTTTGTGAACTATTCCAAAGCATTATCAGATTACAGCCTATAAAATAAATTAATGTTTCTGTCTTGGTATTAGACTGGTGAATTAAATGTATATATACTTATGAACACAGCCCCTGCATCCTTTCTTCTTTAAGGACCATGAAAATCTCTTCTATTCCATGTGTGATGTCTGATAGTTTTTAATCATTTTTAATCTGTGGTATCTTTTTAATTTACTAATATAGCTAATTAATAATAGCTATAGATAGAGGTGTTTCAGAGACTTCAACTGCAAACAAAGGTGCATACAAACATACACACACACAAACAAAAAAGAAGAAGAAGAAAACAGAGGAGGAGGAGGGGAAGGAAGGAAGAAAAGGAAGGAAGGAAGGAAGGAAGGAAGGCAGGCAAAGACCACTGCAGACTTAATAAAATAGTAAAGTAGTAGCCACAATCTCAATCCCAGTTGCTGTGCTACAATGATATGAGAGCAGATCAATGCCATATGAGGCTAATGATCTGATGAATGAGTGCTTTTCAGCCCTCAACCAGGAGGAGAACCATCGGAGAGAGTTACAGCAATACATGTTTCCAGTCTTGCCTCAGGGCTATGTTAGTTTCCCTGCTCTTTATCAGTGTGTCATCTGGATGTTTCATAGACCATTTCATTGTTTCCCTATATTGGTGCCACCATGTTTATTGCCTTGTACTGGAATACACTGGTAAGATACACATAGACTAGTGAGTTGCACATAAATCCTCTAAAGTTTAAGGCAACTGTCAACTTAATGAAGTCCAATGACCTAGGAAATGTCAGGACGTGTCTTCTAAGGGAAAGAACAAGCTCTTGCACGACACACCTCCTCCCACTAAGAGAGAAGTATAGTGCTTGGAAGGCCTCTTTGGGTTTGGAAGCCGGCATATACCACAGTTTGGAGTTTTGCTTCAGTTCACATACCAAATAACATGAAAGGCTGTCACTTTGAAGGGGATTCCGTAAGAGAGAAGGTTTTGCATCGGGTTCATGCTGAGGTACAAATATCTCACTCCCTTGGACCATATGACCTAGCAGATCCCACAGAGTTATCTGTGGTACACATAGATCCCTAGGGAGTCTCTGATTAAGTGTGACAGTGCAGTCCCCTGGGGTTCTGCAGGAAGACCACGCTTCTGCCGAGGAGAATTAAACACCGATGGGAAAGGAGTTCTCGGCAAGCTACTGGGCTTTGGTAGAAATGGAATAGATGACCATGGGTCATCACCAAGAGACCCTGATCAAAACCACACGTCTTGAGTTGGGTGGACATACGCATCACCTGCAAAATTTTCCCCATGCTCCTTTGCAATCCTCCCACCTGCCTCTCTGCTCTTCAAGGGGCAAACACTGGTCTGCTTTCTGACACTCTAGGTTAATTTTCATTTCCTAAAATTTTATATAGAAAAGTATAATAGGGTTGTGTCTTGTCTGTTTATTCACTCAGCATGCTTTTTGAGATTTATCCATGTTGTATGTACCAATGATTCATTTTTTTATTGCTGTTTTCCGTCATATGGAGATACCACAATGTTTATTCATTCACCCATTAATGGACATTGAGGTTGCTTCCATTTTTTGACAATTGAAAATAAAACTATTGTCAGTATTCATGTATAAGTCATTGTATGAACTATGCTCTTATTTCTCTAGTGTAAATATCTAGAATTGAAATGGCTGGATTGTATGAAAGATATAAGACTTACTTATTTAAGAAACTGAGAGAGTTTTTTGTTTTTTCCCCAGTCTTTGTACCATTTTAAAGCCCTACCAGCAGTTTATGAGAATTCCAGTTCTTCTACATCCTTATCAGTGTTTGATATTGTTGAGTAGTCACAAGTAGAACTATTGTAATAGGTGTGAGGTGCTATCTTAACTGTGGTTTTAATTTGAATTTCCATAATGACTAATAATATGGACCATTTTATATGCTTATTTGCCATCTTCTTTGGTAAAGTTTGCTCAAATTTTTTGTTCATTTGTATTGGGTTGTTTGTTATTGACTTTTTAAATTATTTATAATTCTAAATACAAATCTTTTATCATATATAGGACTTTAAAATTTTTCTCCAGATTTTGGCTTAGATTTTTCATTTTTGATTTTCATAAAGTTAAATTCACCAACTTTTTAAATAGATTGTTTTTGTGTCATATCTAAGAGATATTAGCCTAATCCAAGGTCACAAAATTTTTCTCCTTTTTTTTTTTTTTACAAGTTTCATAGATTTAAATTTTGCATTGGAGTCTTGGAGCCATTTTGAATTAATTTTGGTAAATGGTGTCAGGTACAAACTCCACTTCACATTTCTGCCCATGGCTATCCATTTGTTCTACCACCATTTATTACAAAGACCATCCTTTCTTCACTGATTGCCTTTGCACCCTGGCCAAAAATCCGTTGTCTATAAACAAGTGGGTCTACTTTTGGAGTTTCTGTGTACTTCAGTTGATCATATTCTGTGTCAAGGCAACAGTGCCTTACTGTCTTGAATACTGTAACTTTACAATATGTCTTGAAATCAGGTAGTGTTGGCACTCCAATTTTGTTCTTCTTTAACACTGTTTTAGCTATTGTAGACACGTTGCAATTCTATGTGAATTTTGGAATCAGCTTTTCAATTTTGTCCAAAAATGCTTGCCAGAATTCTGACTGGGATTAAATTTGATTTATAGATCAATTTTGGGAGAACTGATGTCTTAGCAATATTGATTCATTCTTCTGACCCATGAACATAGTATGTATCTTTCCTCTATCCACTTTTTTAAGCCTTCTTCAATTTCTATCAGCAATATTTAGCAATGTAGAGTGCACAGGTCTTGCACATCTTTTTTTCAGATTTATTAGCTTCATCAAATTAAATTCCTAATTGTTCATTTATAATATATAGAAACACTGAAAAATTTTATATATTGATCTTGTATCCTGCCACATTGCCAAACACATATATTAATTCTAGTATAACTTTTGTAAATTTCATCAGAATTTTCTCCATAGACCTTATGTTGTTTGAAAATAAAGTGAATTTTTCTTCTTACATCCCAATCTGGATACCTTTTATTTCTTTGCCTTGCCTTTGCACTGGCTAGAATCTCCAGTACAATGTTAAGTAAAAGTGGTGAGAGTAGACAGCTTTTGGGGGAAAGAATTCAGTCTTTTAACATTAAGTATGATAATAGTATAATAGTTCTACATTTTTCATAAATCCCTTTGATCAGATTAAGGCAACTGTATTTCTAGTTTGCTGAGAGTTTTTGTCAAGAGCGGATGTTAGATTTTCTCCAATACTTTTTCTTTATATATTAAGTGGATAATACAGCTTTGCTTTTTAGTCTGTCAATATGGGCAATTAGATTGCCTAATTTTCAAATGGTAGACCAGCTTTGCATTCCTGTGATAAATTCCACTCAGTTATAATATATTATCATTTTATATACATTGGATTTGATTTAATGAAATTTTGCTTAGAATTTTTACATTTATGTTCTTGAGGGACATTGGTCTATATTTTACTTTTATGGAATGTATCTGTTTGGTTTCGGCATCAGAGTCATGCTGGATTCCTATAATTAGCTGGGAAGTACTCCTTCCTCTTCAATTTTCTGGAGTGTTTCTGAAGAATTAGATCACTAACTTCTTAAATAGTTGGTGGAACTTACTAGCAAATCTGTCTACTGCTATAGATTTCTTTGTGAGAATTTTTTCAGTCCAATCTTTTCATGTGTAGAGGGCTATTGAAGTTATCTATTTCTTAAGTAGGCATTGAGAAGATTGTGTCTTGTAAGGAATTTTTTCATTTCATAAAATCTTCAAATTTATGGGCATAAATGTGTAATGTTCCATTATGATTACTCTCATATTTACAGAATCCATAGTGGTGTCACCCCTCTACTTCCAAATATTGGAAATTTGTATCTCCTCCTTTTATTTCTGATCAGTGGATCGATTTTTAAGACCATCCTACACAATATCTGCTTTGATTTTATTAATTTTTTCCATGATTTTTCTGTTTTCTCTTTTATTTCTGCTCGGTTTTTATCTGTATTAGTTTTCTCTTGCTGCATAACAAATTGCCACAAATTTAAGACCTTAAACCAACACAAATTTATCATTGAAGATACTCTGTGGATCAGGAGTCAGGGCATGGGTTAGCTGGATCCTCTGTTCAAGATTTCATGGGGTTGCAATCGAGGTGTAAGCTGGGGCTGTGATCTCATCTGATGTTCAAGTCCTGGCCCAAGTTCATCATGTTTTGATAAAATTCAGTTCTCTGTGGTTGTAGTCTCTCTCTTTCTACTTGTTGGCCTGGGGTCACTCAGCAGCCACATGCCATTTAGTTCCATAAGCACTTTGCAACATGGCTCTTTGCTTTCTTCTTCAAGGACAGTAGGAGCATCCCTCTAATGCTGCACCTTCTTTTAAAGGCTCACCTGATCAGGTCAGGCCCACCTAAGATGATCTTTTTGTTTTTTGATTAAGTCACTGTCAGCTGGATAGTAACATAACAAAACATGCAAAATTCCTTCGCCATCCTGAAAGTGATATACTAATTTATTCCCAGTTCCTGTCCATGCTCAAAAGGAGAATATTATAGGGGGTTCATATACCAATGGGAAGGAATTTTGGAGGCCATCTTAAATTCTGCTGGCCACATTATCATTACTTTTTAAATTCTTACTGAAGTAAGAATTTAATTAGATTTTTTCTAATTTTCTAAGGTAAAATCTGAGATCATTTGAGGCCTTTGTTCTTTGCAAAACAGCACCATAAATCTCCCCCCACAGACCACTTTAACAGCATCCCACAAATCTTAATATCTTTTTTCGATGTATAGTTGAAATACAATATTATATTAGTTCTGGGTGTATAACATAGTGCCTGGACATTTTTATACATTATGGAATGATCATTACAAGTCTAGTTACTATCTGTTACCATACATAGTTATTACAGCATTGTCTGTATTCCTTATGCTGGACTTTATACCCCTGTAACTTATTTATTTTACAGCTCGAAAGCTTGTACCTCTTAACCCCTTTCACCTATTTTGCCCATCCCCCCAAACCCTCCCCTCCCGCAACCACCACTTTATTATTTGTCAGGTCTTGATATCTTGTATTTTTGTTTTCATTCATTTCAAAATACTTTTTACTTAATCTTTTGATTTCTTCTTTGATCCATGCCTCACTTAGAAGTGTGTTACTTAGTTTCCAAATATTTGAAGATTTTCCAGAAATCTTTCCACTATGGATTCTTAATCCAATTCCATTATGATCACAGAATATACTTTGTATGACTTGGATCTGTTGATTTTAACTTATTGAGACTTGTTTTATGACTCAAAGTATTGTTTATCTTGGTAAGTGTTATGATGTTCTTGTGCACTTGGAAAGAATGTGTACTTGGCTGTTGTTGGATAGAATGTCCTATAAAAATTGATTAGGTCAGATTGTTTGATAGTTGATAAAATTGTCCACATCCTTACAGATTTCCTATTTGTTCCATCCATTATTGAAAGGGAGATATAGAAACCATCACTTATAATTGCAGATTTGTCTATTCTTCCTTGCAGATCTCAGTTACGGCTTCTTGTATTTTGAAATTTTGTTATTAAGTGCATAAACACTTAGGATTGTGATGTCCTCTTGATGAATTGGTCTTTTGAGTTTAATTCAACATTTGATATAAAACAGACTCTTTGCCTCATTCCTCATAGGTTTCAATGTCCCACCACATGAGTACTATACAGTTATAACTGTCCATATATCAGTGATGGAGTCAGCTGCATGAGAGTAGGGGAAGGATCTGTGAAGAGCAGACACCTTAGGCTCCAGGACCATCAGAGCATAATATCCCTTGAAAGAGCTGAGATATGAAAGCTTAGTGCTTTAATCCAACATATGTAGGAATGAAGAAAATAAGCATTTATTAAGCACCTACTCTGTTCTAAAGACAATATTTTACTACCACTCCTGTTCCCCCTCCTCTTCCTACTGTCTATAATGTATTGATCATCTTACTATTTGCCAAGCCACTGTGCCAAGCACTTCACATAGTCAGTCTCTTTTAATCATTATGGCAATTCTGTGAAATATATCATAATTAATTCCATTTTACAAAAAGAAAAAAGAAAAATCAAGGTTCATTGAATTTAATGGATTAGTCAAGGATTACTCAGCTTGTTAAATGGGAGTTATACCCACTTGGGGTCTGCAGAATTCTAGAAATGTTCCTTCAAGATTCTGTTTTCTGGGGCGCCTGGGTGGCACAGCGGTTAAGCGTTTGCCTTCGGCTCAGGGCGTGATCCCGGCGTTATGGGATCGAGCCCCACATCAGGCTCCTCCGTTATGAGCCTGCTTCTTCCTCTCCCACTCCCCCTGCTTGTGTTCCCTCTCTCGCTGGCTGTCTCTATCTCTGTCAAATAAATAAATAAAATCTTTAAAAAAAAAAAAGATTCTGTTTTCTGGTTTATTCCATCAAACACTAACCTAGTACTACTGTGAAGAGACTCTGCAGATGCAGTTAAGGTGACTAAATAGTTGACTTTATGACCGGGCAAGCATGCTGGACTATCCAGGTGAGCCCAGTGGCATCTCGTGATCCTTAAAAGCAGAAGAGGGAGACAGATGAGCCTGCCAGAGAAGGTGGCACAGGGAGGTCAGAGTGATTTGAAGCCTGAGGAGAACCCAGCCTGCTGCTGCTGGCTTGGAAGATGAAAGAAGGGGACTGTGAGCCAAGGGATAGGTGGCCTCTGGAAGCTGAGAATCGCTGTTGATTGACAGCCAGGAAATGGAAATGTCAGTGCCACAGCACAAAACCAAACTGCCAACAACTTCAGAAGCAGTTCACCCCCAGAGCTTCCAGGAGGGGTCACAGCCCTGCTGACACCTGTGAGCCCTAGAACAGAGAAGCAGCTCAGCCACACAGTGACATGTCTTCCAACGTCCACACTGTGAGATGATAAGTAGGTGTTGTTTTTAGCCTCGAAGTTTGTGGTGTGCATTTGGGCAGAAATGGAAAGGATAGCACATCTGTCTTCCTCCAAAGTCTACATCATCCCAAGGATTAAAAAAATGAGAGTGCTGGAAATTAATTTATAGTCATTCAAGAATAACATGTATTTTATGTCTGTCCTAAAGATGTTAGAAAACTCAATTCCAGGCAAGAATTAAGAACTATTAAGCCCTACTCTATAGTATTTAAATAAATATCTGTATAAATGATAAAGGTGTGCTTTCAACCAACAACTCTAATTTCAAGAGAACTTCAGTGCTTTTTGTTCATTAATAAACAGAAAGACCATGAGAAGTTTATTATACTTACTCTATGTGGGAAAAATGGAGCCAATGAAAGACTCTAAGTGTAATAAAGGGACAGAAGACAACCTGTCAAACCTGCTCTGTATGTTTCTGTTTTCAGTTCACTTCTCTTTAACCTAATCAGTGTTGAGAAGCACAGTAGTAAGTAAAAATCACAGATGGGCAGAAACTACTATTTTCTTTCTTATCTCCTAATGCAAAATGCCTGATGATTCTGTCCCACACAACTGTCCACACACTCACACAGCGCATGTTAGGGGCTGAAGACAGTTGCCACAGCTGTGGATATGGGAGGGAACGTGCCAGTCTGCTATACTGAGGAAGTCAAAACTTCCATGTAGAAATTTAAAAAAAAAAGGATAGAAAGCTCTGTCCCTAAACTCCAGTCATTTATGTAGCACTGTAGCATCGAAAGGACATGGATGGACTTTGGAAATGGAAAATGATTTTGGTTTTGAATTTTAGCTCAATTTATGCTGGCTGCATAATTCTGAGAATTATTTCTTTTTTAGGGTCTATTTCCTAGTCTATACAATGTATATAGTAATAGCCACAGCAGTTGCATAAAGTCAGCAAGGACAGCTAACTCCTATGCAGCCTTCTGCGGGCAGGCCACCTCCATACTGCGTGGTTATACCCTCTGTGTAATACACAGCCTCTAACTCGTAACCGCCAGGTCTTCCGGACTCAAGCCTGGCCTCTGACTGCTGGCTTCTCCGGGAGCAGGACTCGCAGCTTCATGATGGGCCTATAACAAAGCCTATCTAGGGCTCGGTGAGAAGCGCCTGGCACTACGACACCTTCAACCAGACCTGCAGTTAATCATTAAAGGACGGTCAGTGTGGAGGAAATGGACACACAACCTCTATCAGTTCTATATGTATGTTCTATATGCAAGCTCCGGAACCCACCCATCCGTGAAAACTGAAAACGAATTTGTTGAAGGGCGTTAGCATGTGGCACCTTCGCCCGGGGGACCAGACAGAGGAGGGCTTCACAGCGGCGCACAGGCCCACAGGGCTCCGTGCTCCTGCGCCCACCGAGATGCCCCGCTACCGCTGCGCCCACAGCCCTGCGCCCGGCTCGGGGCGCGAGTGGGGCCACTAGGCCGGCAGCTCCTGCTCTGGGCCCGGGCTCCGAGGCCTGTGCGTCCTCTGGCGTCAGACATCGACCCGCGGGCGCCCCTGTCACGGGCCGCTGCGCTGAAGTTTCTCGTTGGCGTGTTTGCCCCGGAGCCTGCGCCACGGGGAGGCCCCCATCCGCAGGGGCGGCGGGAGGTGAGCTGCTGGCTTTGCCCGGGGGTGAAACTCTTCAAATATTAGATCGTTGTTCAAAAAAACTGAGCAGCCTCCATACATGATTAATGTTTTCTCTAATGACAACATCGCCATGTGCGTTTGGTGTGCTGTGAAGCAGAGGTAGTTTCGTTCTGAACACTTCTACCAGGAGGGCAGAAAAGGCAGCAGCCAGAGTGCGTTTCATCGAGAGGAGTGCGACCCTTTGCCACTGCTGACACTGGCCTAGGGGCGTGCGCGCTCCTTTCCCTCTCTAGCACCTTCTCTGTTCCTTGGTGGAGATGAAGTGTGAGCCGCTGGCACTGTTTGGAGAGCAGCGTCATGACACCTCCATTGTCCAGACAGGCTCCCAGTAGGACTTCCAGAAGAGCTCCAATATTCACGATAAGATGGCATAATTTAAACAAAAATAAAAGTGGGGGCGCCTGGGTGGCACAGCGGTTGGGTGTCTGCCTTCGGCTCAGGGCGTGATCCCGGCGTTATGGGATCGAGCCCCACATCAGGCTCCTCCGCTATGAGCCTGCTTCTTCCTCTCCCACTCCCCCTGCTTGTGTTCCCTCTCTCGCTGGCTGTCTCTATCTCTGTCGAATAAATAAATAAAATCAATAAATAAAAAATAAAAGTGAAACTGTTTTTCATGTATCTGCAACTGTATCTTCTGCTTCATCTATTCTGTTTTTTTCCTTGCTATTCCCCTTCACCGTGAAAGTCTGTGTCCAGACAATCATAGTTCTAAGAGGATCTAGGGAAAATAATTTTAAATTATGCTGTTCNAGGGAAAATAATTTTATATTATGCTGTTTGTAAGAGTCCAAGTCATTGGCTCTCTCTTCCTTTTCATTGGCTCCTTGTCGCAATGTCCCTCAAGTCAGAGAGAACAAAGAAAGACTGTTAAGTCAGGCATTTTAAACGTTAGGACATTTTCCTTCTACTTAGGAGATTTTCCTGCAGTAGGCTTGTGTCTTCTACCAATTTCCAGCAAATGGCTTTTGATATTTCAGCTACAATTTGTAGAAGTTGTTATCTTGTTTTCTACAAGCTTCCAGCTCTTAACAAATTTGCCTACAATTTTTAAGGATAGCAGAACTTTTTCCCTAACAAAAATTATTTCATATCCCTGCAAAATAGGCTTAGAGAGTTGTTTCTTTTTTTAAATAGAGATATATGATATGTAGTGATTTCTCCACGGTTGTCTCCATGTTGACTCAAACCAGGGGTTAAGAAAACTATGGTTGTTTGTGACTCACAGAAAGCATTGCTGTTGACAATGCACTAGAAGATATCTGAATGACTCGAAGAACAAGATGCCACGGATTTCTCATGCTGTGCCCTCTACTCCTTCATAATCGTTAAACGTTATTTGTCCTATCTCCCACATTTCATGATCTTCCTTGGTGACTAGCTGAAAATTTGGGGATATCTCATCTTGGACGTGAAGAGTAATACTTTAGTAACACATGACCTCTCCCAAGTAACACAAAGCATGTTTAATGGGTCATCAGTATCTTAAACTAAAGTAATAATCACTAAAGAAAATTTCAGGAATGGAGCACTCAAATACTTTCAATAGGAAGGTAGCAATGTATTGAGCCTGTTCTCTTAGTTGACCCCAGATTCTTGTTCTCAGTCAAATGCAGGCCATTTGGAAAGGGATAGAACTGCAAGGCTCAGTTGATTGCACAATGAGTTCTAGGTTGGGATGGCCAGGATTTTCCCACAGGTCATAAACGAAGGGTGCTGGTACAAAAAAACAAAACAAAACAAAACCCACAATGAAAACATTAGCCTTCAAATGACTTATCTTTTAGGTCTCATTTGAAATAGTGAAATAAAGTAGTCATGCAAATATGTTTTCATTAAATGTATGAGTCAATAACTATAACTTAAAGTAATTTCAAAGAAAATACATATTTTCCCAATTAAAAAATATCCCTTCCTTTCCACCCAACCTGATTTATGAGTGACATAATACAAAAGAACTTGAGGCCTGGCAGGAGTCAGTGGCTGGAAGTCAGATTTCTGGCAAGATGGTATGTCTGCACATTAAAATTCAGTAGCAGCATCAAACCTCCTGGTCTGGATGTCTTTTGTTTAGACTTTTTTTTGTTTCTTTTGCCTCAAGAAGAAAAGAAAGAAAACTCTGCCTGAGCAGAGCTTAGCTAGATTTTGGCAATATAGTCTCTAACTCTGAAAAAAAATAGTGCTTTTAGCTCTTATAACTCTGACCTAACGAAATGCAGAATGACATGAAAGCTAATAAGAAAAAGGTGGTAGAAATAAGATTTGACTGCAAAGAAAAATTGAATTTATCTCTTTCACCTCACCACACTTCATAACTCTACCAGATAACAGATATAAGACTGAGAAGACATTTGGGATAGGGGAGGGGAAAGAGCTGGGAGTCAGTTCTACTCAAGAGAATTCATTCAATTAATTGTTATAGTGTATAATCATATTTACTTTTCCTGAGCCAGTGACTCTCAAAGTGGGATTTCAAAATTTGGACTCTTAGGAGTTTCTGTGAATTTTTTCAAGGAATTCATGAGGTTAAAACTATTTCATGATAAAACTAAGATGTTATTTGTTTTTTTAACCATGTTGACATCTGTATTTATTATTTTAAGACTTATTTATTTAGTAGACAGAGAGAGAGAGACTGTGCTTGTGAGTGAGGGGAGGGGGCAAGGGAGGGAATTTTAAACAGATTCCCTGTTGAGCCACTGAGCCCAAAACAAGCCTCAGTCCCATGACCCATGAGATCATGACCTGAGCCAAAACCAAGAGTGGAGGCTTAACCGACCGAGCCACCCAGTGCCCCAACTTTTCTATTTGAAGATGAAAAGAAATATTAGCACCTTAGCACAAGTTACGAAAAACTCTGTTGTCATTACTGTTCACTGCCACACACGGTTAAAAGGGAATGTCAATTTCACTTCATAATGTCATTGGTAAACTGTAAGTATTATTAATTGTATGGAATTTTAGCCCTGAATAATTTTTTTAAAGTTTTAGTTTGAGTTTGACACACAATGTGACACACAATGTTGACATACAATGTGATATTAGTTTCAGGTGTACAACTTAGCGATTCAACTTCTCTCTGCATGATACTGTGCTTATCCCAAGTGTAGCTACCATCTGTCACGATACGGCACTATAAATCTTTTTAATGTTTTGTGTAGAGAAATGGGAAATGCATGCACTACACGCTCCAGGAGGGTAAATGCCTGTGCAAAAGTACTCATGTGATTACTTCGGTTGCAAACAATGCAATTGTGACTGAAAGAACAACTGACAAACTTTAGTTTCTCAGATTTGGGTTTTGGCCAAAGCTTTCTCAAAAACAAAGTGAGTCTGTTACTTTAAAGAAAACAACAAATGGTATTTGTTGCCATGATAGAAATTTCGAGTGAAAATCAGAATTCTTGAAAACTTGTAGCCACTGTGAGCCTGACATCTTCCCAGTTTTAAAGAACTTATGTGAGATTTGTAATGAAAATAACAATTGTGAATGTTTCATGTTGTGTAATAAAATATACTAACATTTCTAAAGTCAGCATACCTCTGAGTCAATATTTTCTAGATGATGAATGTGTGATGTAACAAAATCGTGTATAGATAAATGATCCATTCCAAGTGAAAGATAGACCAAAGACTCTCATTGTAACAAAAATATTTCATCAATATGATTGCAGATTACTCACTGCAATTAAAACTTCAGAAACTATCATTTGTCAAATTTTGGTGCACTGTCATTAAAAAATACCTATAATAATCTGGAAAAACTACTAAAACAATGTTGTATTTTCCAAATACTTCATACCTTTCTGTGAGGCTGGATTTTATTCATCCTAAACAACACATTACAACAGTTTGAATCTGGAAACAGGTATGAGAATCCAGCTACTCTCTATGAAACACAAGGAAGGGGGAACCAGGGAGAGTAGGGAGATCTTACTGAGTGAAGAAGGGAAGCTATGAGTCTGGGGAGGACAAAACCATAGGACTTCACAGAGAGGGGATACCAGGAAGAAAGAGCTTCATAAACAGCCCTGGGGATCTTTGCTCTTGAACCTTCAGCTGAATGCTTATGAGTCAGTACACGAAAATAAGGAAAATACCCAGTGCTGGGGAAAGACCCACCCAAAAGGAAAAGAGGAAATGAAGCTGAAGTGCACATCAGGAGGGAATATTTCCTGTTCCCAGCAGCCAGAGTGGAACACCTCATAATTCATGGGGCATCGGGTAGAGTGCTCAGAAGTCCATGTGGAACACCTACCAAAACAGAGTATATTCTGGGCCATGAAACAAATCCCCAAAATCCAAAAAGATCCAAGTCATACAGACTATGTTCTTTGACCACAGTGAAAATAATTTAAAGGTCAATGACAGAAAAATATTTGGAAAATCCCCAGATATTTGGAAAAGAAGTCACATACTGAGTAGTCCATGGAAAAGGAAGGAATAAAGGAGCAGGGAGATAGAGGGTATTTTGAATTTAATGCAAATGCAATTTAACAAAGTGAAGTCATCTATTCAGACTGATAACAAAAAGAGAGAGTGGGAAAAAAAAGTCCAACATCAGAAATCAGATCGGTGACATCACAATAGACTGTACAGATTTGAAAAATTATGAGACACTTATGAACAACTTTAGACAAAATAAACTCAATAATGTAGATGAAATGGACAATTCCTTGAAAGAAAGAACCTGACAAGGCTTGCTTAAGAAGAAATTGAGAAACTGAATTCCACTGTATTTATTAATGTAGTTGAAAAGAAAACTCCATGTCTGGATGTCTTTATTGCCAAATTCTACCAAGGATTTAAGGAATAAATAACAATTATAGACAAATTCTTCCAAAAAATGAAAGTTAGAGGGTATTTCCCAACTCATTCTATGAAGTCAGAATCACTTTGATACTAAAAACAAAGATATGGAAACAGATGAAAACTACAGATAAATATTCTTCATAAGCATAAATGCAAAAATATCTAACAAAAATCACAGTACATAGAATTCAATATATATATATAAAATGACAGTGGATAGCATAAAAATGAGATACNATATATATATATATATATATATATATAATGACAGTGGATAGCATAAAAATGAGATACATAGGGATACAGGACATAGGACAAAAGATGTGCCAGACTAATACGCTAAAGACCGTAAGCCACTACTGAGAAAAAGTGAAGACATGAGTATGTTTATGTTTAACTTTTAAGCAATGACTAGAGAAGAGTATAAATACATTTTACATTGCTAGAATTGGTTTATACTATTCTGTTCATTAATGCATTGATAACAATTTCGAGTGTGCTTTAAAAACATGCTAGAGTTCTGGAGATCTGCAGAGGGTTCACTTCAAGTCTGCAGCTCAGCACACTTACCTGCAGCTGCAGAAGGGTCCAGACAGGTGTTCTCCTCCCAGCTGCACTGGCAGAAACCAAGCAGGCAGCTCTCTAGAACCAAGTCATGTGGAAGGTAGGCACAGTGACCATACTCTCTACCTAGAGGCACTGCACATTCCAGGGAGGCTTTTTCTGACCCTGAGGGTGGCACCATCAGGGACCTCATGTGTCCTACCTAATAACAACAGGCCAAGAAAAATGTATTTTGTCCCTGAAGATGGCACCATCTGGAATTAAACGGGTACCCCAGTGGGGTCAGGTAAATGAAGCAGAATAGAATCAAATACAAGGACTCTGAAATCTAAATTGTCATTGAAATCACTGCCCACCAAAAAAAGCCAGAATTTACACACTAACCTAAACAGAAAGAATGCATGCTAAAATAGAAGAATTAAATAGAATCTGGACTCTCTTAAAATAATGTGTGAAAATGCCCAAGATTCAATAAAAATCATTTGTCTTAACAAGAATGAAGAAAATATTGACATTCTAAAAAAAAGTATTAGTTTAAAAAATCACAATACTATAATGAGATGTTAAAATTATCTAATAATTTGAAAGCAGCGATCATAAAAATGCCTCCAAAAGCAAGTACAAAGTACAAAATATCAACAAAGAAATAATAGTTAAAAAAGAGAACCAAACGGAAGTTATAGAAGTGAAAAGTACAATAACCAAAATTAAAAACTCACATTCACTGGATGGGCTCAAAAGTAGACTGAAGATGAGAGAGGAAAGAGTTAGTGAACTTGAGGGCAGATCAATATAATTATTCAACCCAACAGGGAGAAAGTAGACTGTAAGAAAGTAAAGATTTTCAGGTAGTTGTGGACAATAACAAAAGATCTAGTGCAGATTATATAGTTTGAAGCCCAGAAGAAGAAGAGAAAGGGTGTGAGACTAAAAAAATATTCAAGTAAGTACTGGCTGGAAACTTCCAAAATTCAAATTTACCAAAAGATATAAATCTACAGATTCAGGCAGTTAAATGAAACAAAATATGATTACCACCCCCCCCCAAAAAAACACAAGCCAACATATGTCATAATTAAACTTCTGAGAACTAGAGACCAAGAAAACATCTTAAAAGAAACCAGATAGAAATGATGCCTTATTACCTATAGGGGAGCAATTTGAGTTAGAGTTGGTAACTCATCTGAAACCATGAAGGTTCAAAAGAGGTGGCAAAACATTTTCAAGTACTGGATGTACTGTCAATTGCAAATTTTAATTCCAGCAAAACAATGAAGGGTTAAAGGGAAACCAAACACAGCCTCAGACAAAGGAAAGTAAGAGAATTTTTCATTAGCAGACCAACCCTTAAGGGATGGCTAGATGAAGTTCCCCATATAGAAAGAATACTTAAGACTTGGGACCTCAGGTAGGAAAGAACAGCTGGGCAAAAACAGGGATAATTATGATAGAATATATAAATATAACAGAATATCATTACCCTCATGATTTCTTAAGTCGCATTTGGTGGTTGAAGCAGAAATGATAACATTATCTGATGTTAGGCTCAATGTATGTAGTAGAAATACTTGAGACAATTATGTTTTGATAGTGGTGAGTACAAAGGGATGTAAATGGAAGAAAGATTTCAGTAATTAACTCAAAGTTGTAAAACGTCTACACCTGTAGGCTGTAATAAATTCTATATGTATATTGTAACATCTAGAGAAACCACTAAGAAATTATACAAACCAAAGCAATACTCAAACTCAGTATAAATAAAACAAGTTAGAATTCTTCAAAATTTTCAAGTGAGTAGAAGAAAGCAAGAAAAGAGAAACAGAGAAAACAAGCCGAAAATGTAAAATAAAATGTCAGACTTAAGCCTTAACATGACCATAATTACTAAATGTAAGCTTTCTAAATATACCGATTGAAAGATAGACATTGGCAGAGTGTGTTAAAAACACCCATGAAACAATTATATGCTGTCTGCAATAAACTCCCTTCAAACACACGTAGGTAGGTTGAAGGGAAAAGTAAAGGAAAAGATATATCATGCTACCTATAATCTGTCCTACTCAAAAAAAAAAAAAAAGAAAGAAAGAAAAAGAAAAGAAAAGAAAGAAAGAAAAAAAAGAAAAGAAAAGGAAAAAACCAAAACCAAAACCAGAAATAACTCTATTAATATCAGATAAAGTAGACCTCAGGGTGAGATAAAAGGGGAACATTATAAAATTATAAAAGGGTGATTCCTCTAGAAAACAACAATACTAAATATATATTCACCAAACAACAAAGCCTAAAAAATAAACAAAGCAAAAATTTATACAGTTGAAAGGAGAAAAAGACAAATCCACAATTATAGTTGGGGATCTCAAAATTTCAAAACTTCAGTAATTGCTAGAAGCACTAGATAGAAGATTAGCAAGCATACAGAAGAACCAAATAATCAACCAACTGAATTTAATTGACATGTATAAAATAACACTCCACTCAACAACAACAGAAGAAATAACTTTTAAGTGCCCATGAAACATTCACCAAAATAGCCTGTATTCTGGGATATTAAAAAATTCATTAAACTTAAGAATTGGAATTCTACAAGGTACGTTCTCTGACCAAAATGGAATCAATTGAAAAATCAAAAACAGAAGAAATTTTCCTAACACTTGGAAATCAACATCTCAAAATAATCCATAGGTCAAAGATCAAGTCTCATAGGAAGTTTTAAAATGCATAGGTTAATGAAAATACAGTATATCAAAATGGGTAGGATACACTAAATCAATGCCAAGAGGAAAATTTATGGCACTAAATGTTTACGTAAAAAAAAGGAAAGGGGTTGCCTGGGTTGCTCAGTCAGTTAAGTGTCAGCCTTCAGCTCAGGTCATGATCCCAGAGTCCTGGAATCCAGCCCAGCATGGGGTTCCCTGCTCAGTGGGGAGTCTACTCTTCCCCTCTGCTCCTGATCTCTCTTTCACTCTTTCTCTCTCTCAAATAAATAAAATCTAAAAAAAAAAAGAAGAAAGGTTTCAAACCAATTCCTACCTTAATGAACTAGAAGCAAAATAAACTCAAAGTAGAAGGAATGAAACTATAATGATCAACAGAGAAATCAATGAAGCTGAAAACAAGAAAAAAATAGAAAAAAAATGAAAACAGAAAGCTGATTCCCAAAAAGGAATCAACAAAAATGATAAACCTCTAGCAATACTGACAAGAAATCACCAACAAATAACTTAAAGAAATGGACAAATTCCTCAAAAATCACAAACTATTAAAACTCAATCAACATGAAATAGGTTATCTGAATCACACTACAAATACTGATTTGTAATTTAAATTAAATTATAATGCTTCTGAAGAGAAAACAGCCAAGGCCAGATAGGTTCACTGAAGAGTTCTACCAAACATATAAAAAAGAATGAGTACTAATTTTATATAATCTCTTTCAGAAAACATAGGCAGAGGGAATATTTTCCCAAATAATCTTATGAGATTTGTATTACCCTGACACTAAAATTTAACAGAACAACAAAAAAGAAAAACTATACTGAATATATGTCATGAACTTAGACACAGAAATTTTACAAGTTTGGAATATACATTTGCAAATCACATATCTGATAAAAGGACCTCTGTCTAGAATACATAAAGAACTATCACAACTCAATTATAAGAACACAATCCAATAAAAAATGGGCAAAAGATTTGAATAGATGTTTCACCAAAGAAGACATACAGATGTTAAATACACGATAAAATACTCAATTTTATTAGTTATCAGGTAGATGCAAATCAAAACCACAATGAAATATTCTATGTATCTATTAGAATGTCTAAAACTAAAAGACAGACCTTATTATGTGTTGGCAAGGACATGCAACAATCAGTACTTTCGTAACACTGCAGATGGGAATGAAAAATGGTATATGCCACTTTGGAAAAAAGTTTGAAGTTTCTTAAATAATTGCACATACACCTACTATAGAGCCAGCTATTTCACTTTTAGGTCTTTTCTCAAAGTTAATGAAATCAAATGTCCATGCAGGGACTTGTGCATGAATACCCCCAGCAGATTTATTTGTAATAGCCCAAAACTGGAAACAGTCCAACAGATGAATCGCTAAAGAAATTATTGTGTACGCTTACAATGGAATCCCTCCCCACATGATAAAATGGAATGAACTATTGATAGACATACATGTTTGAATTTTAAAATAATCATACTGACTGAAGAGAGCTAGACAAAAAAGAACACATTCTATGTTTCCATTTATGTAAAATTCTTGGAAATGCAAACTAATGCATAGTGACAGAAAGTAGATCAGTGTTTGCCTTGGACAAGGTGCAGGGAATGGAATGATCGGAAGGGTGGGATTATAAAAAAGATAGGAAAAAACTTTGGAGGATGATAAAATTCTTCATTCTTTTGATTGTGGTGGTGGTTTTATTCAAGTATACTTATGTCAAAACTTTCCAAATTGTATACTCTAAATACTTAATATTTGTCAATTACCCCTCAATAAAAATGGTGAAAAGGCAGCAAAAAGAAGGATGTACACTGCAATTGAAGATTTCAGATGTTGAGGAACCTCCAGTGAAAACATGATCAAGGCAGTGAACCAGGAAGCTGATCTACGAAGTCGAGTGTAGGCAAATATGTAGTCACTGTAAAGTTAGTTATTAGATGGGCTGTTATAGTGGGTAGTAAGTCTTCTGAGACATAGCCAGGAGTTAGCGTAGAGCTTGCCATTGTGGTTAGAGGGAGATTAGCAAGTGACACTGCCAAGAAAGTTTGGTTATAACTGCTTTCCTTTCAGAGGCTCAAGGAGAGCTAGTGAGAAATTACTAGAACGCACAGGGCAGTGAGGATGCAGGAAAATGTGAATGGACAGTCTATACTCTACTGTATTGTGGGTGCAAGTGGATGAGGCAAGTGGATAGAACTATATGTTGGCTATTTGAACATAATAATAAAAAAAAGAAAAAGAAAGGTGTTTCCTCAAAAACACAGTCGTGTAAGGGAACTGGTTGAGAGTCAGCAGCTCCAGAAGGAACACTGGAAAAGTGTGGGAGGAGGTTGGGTTCATGACCCTCCGGAGGCTGGGAAAGTACGGTGGGGAGGTTTGGCACAGATGAACCTCTGTATAGGAGAGAGGCGGGGTGGGAAGACAAGGTGGGGATGAGAAACCCAGGAAGAAGTGGCTGACCCCAGATATCCCAAATGGCAGCACGGGTTTCTTTGGAGACAGAAATGACTCAAGGTCCCAGGCGGCTTCTAGCCTGATGTCAACGGAAGGATGATGGCTGTTGTAAAATATACAGAGTGTTCCTGTGGCCAGTTGTGGGCATGACTGCTTCGTGGCATTTGGGCCACACAAAGAGCAAAGACACTGATGAGTAAGGGTCCGAGGTCTATCAGTGTAACTGCCTCTTAAACTCTCCCCTCACACGTAGGAAGTTCCTGTAAATGACAACTGCCATGATTTTGTATTAACACCAAGATGGACTCTTTCTAAAATGAGATTATTTTTAATACAATCCTTAATAGAACTGTTTGTGTTCAGGGAGTTATTATTAACCTAAATTGGGTTATAGAAGGAACTTACGCAAATTACATTTAAAAAATCCAAAAATCCTTTTACTCACCCAAAATCTTCATTATACATACACATTAATTACAGAAGTATGTTTAAAAGCAATCTACATGTAGAGATGTTTACCAAATACATTCAACGTGTGGGTTTGAGATCAATCATATTTATCTTAAACCAGCAATCACACTTATCTATGGCATTCCAGACTTAATGGGTACAGACCTTTTAAATAACGCTTAGGTCAGCAGTCTACTAAAATTTATAGACAAACATTTCAGATAAGCCAGGTACTGCCAAGGCTGGAGATGTCTACAGTTGGCTATGAAATCTTCATTAAACAACTGAGAACACCTGCAATGCATTTTCTTTAGCCCTATGCAGAGTCTTTGTGACTGCTGACAAGGCTCCTACTTGGCTTTTTTATCCTTCTGCCCTTCTAGAATTACTGCAGTTGAACTTTAGAGTTCCAGCACTACAAGTCTATTTCTTTATATTCTTTAATTATCTTATAATGTAATATTCTTTCTTCCCAAAACAGATGAGGTAAGCAACGAATTCCTTCTATAATTATCTTTTCAAAGCAAACATTTCAGTAGTGGATGCTGCATAGAAAGCAAATCTTCTGACCATCTTCCTAAATATCATAGGAATTTTTATAAAGCCTACATTTGAATCATAAGGGTGATGGCCCCTCCGTGGTCTTCTCTTCCCTCCAACCATACAGTCATCCTGAGCTGTGTGCTTTGGCTGCCTGACGTCTTGCAACAGTGGTTCCAGAGACCCTCTGACCTAATGGTTAGTCTGCACCACCTGGCAATGCAGTAAGGGGATTCGGACATTGAGATGTTTTACCCAAGTCAGTTTCTTTCTTTCTTTCTTTCTTTCTTTCTTTCTTTCTTTCTTTCTTTCTTTCTTTCATTTATTTGAAAGTGAGAGAGAGAGAGAGGGAGAGAGAAAGAAGGAGAAGCAAGCAGACTCCTCCTGAGCAGGGAGCCCAGGCATGGTGTTCAATCCCGGGGTTCGATCCCGGGGCTCCAGGACCATGACCTGACCCCAAGGCAGATGCTCAACCAACTGAGCCACCCAGGCACTCCTCCCTTTTCCATCTTAATTCTGCCAGAAGTTTGGGTCTTTCTCTATAATGGATTGCATTTTTTTGTCCCAAGGCAGATTGGCCACCTTTTTTCCCCTTTGTACTTGACTTTTTGGATATCTAGAGAATTGTGAGGGCGTGCGTGCATGTGCACACGTGTATGTGTGTGTGTGTATGTGTAACACACATTTACACCTATAGCCTACTTTATAGGTTAATTTTCAGGGGAGAGATGGAACTACCAAAAACAAAGCAAAAACCAAAACCAAAACCAAAAACTGTTTTCTTTTCATAGGAGGAATAATCCTTTGAAAGATGATACTCTGCTGCCTTAGCAGAGAGAAAGCATATTCCTGGAAACATGTGGTATGGGCTCAGAGAATAATCTCTAATATTTCCTTTTGAGGGAAGCTCAAAATATGTTGGTAGAGAAAAGAA